>NW_010112311.1:0-18989 GCF_000699245.1 Pterocles gutturalis
CTCTGGGGGGTCATCCCTGCCTTTGGGGGTCATCCCTGCCTCTGGGGGGGTTCATCCCTGCCTTTGGGGGTTCATCCCTGCCTCTGGGGGGGTCATCCCTTGCCTTTGGGGGTTCATCCCTGCCTCTGGGGGGGTCATCCCTGCCTCTGGGGGGTCCTCCCTGCCTCTGGGGGGTTCATCCCTGCCTTTGGGGGGGTCATCCCTGCCTTTGGGGGGGTCATCCCTGCCTCTGGGGGGTCATCCCTGCCTCTGGGGGGTTCATCCCTGCCTTTGGGGGGGGGTCCCTGCCTCTGGGGGGTCACCCCTGCCTTTGGGGGGTGTATCATCCCTGCCTTTGGGGGGGTGTATTTTCACCGTTCCATGGAGATAATCTATTTTTTTAGGTATTATTTTTTCTCCTTCCCTTTAACCCGAAACAAAATGGGTGGCAGAGCTGTCAGCTTGCGGATGGGCTGGAGCAATGCAGGTTGATTCTCCCCTGCTCCTGCAGGGGTGGCCTCGCTTTCTTGTCTGATCCCATTCTCGTGATACTCTTTGAGGGTTTGGTTTTTTTTTTTTCCCTTTTCGTTTATTTGCTTGGTTTTTTGGTTGGCTTTTTTTTTTTCCAGTGCAGATCGTGGCAGTAAATATCTCTGCTTTTGACTTGTGAGCTGCATTCACGTGTGGTTTCTTCTTGTTTTTATGGTACATTTTGGGTAGAAATAAGTGATGTAGGCAGTGCAGAAAAATGCCCGAACAGAGCTTCTTGAAAGCCTTTGGTTAGGTTTCCTCACTGAACAGATAGTGACTGCCTACATTGTGCAGTTCTGTTCTTTTGCCTTTTTTCATAAAAGATGAGATCGCAGGCAGAGGCTCGTTCAGTTTCATTCCTGTCCTTTCATTTTGGAGCTGTCGTTGTCATTTTGTGGACTGGAAAGACAGACGCTGAACGCCGTTTGGGGTCCCACGCAGCGTGTCCCTTGACCTCGCAGGTACACGCTGGCAGGGCTGACCCCGAAAGGGAGCTGCAGGCAGAACCTGTAGAAGATTCTGGCAGAAAAGGGAAATCCCCAGATGTATTTCAGACAAGGTAAAGATCTCGCCTGTTTGTTTTTTCCATCTTAGCATTTGCCCCATGCAGCTGCCTGCCTTAGTATGGGTTCAGTGCCAGGTAAATGCTAGGCTCCCTGTTGCTGTTGAACTTGACCTTAATGTGTCTGTGTGTCCTCGCTGCAGCGCAGTCTTGCCGTACTTGAGCAAGCTTTAAATTACCCAGTTTAAGCTCAAAAAAAAAAACCCAAAACCAACTGGTTTGAGTAGTGGTTTTACTGTCAGCTGGAGTTTGATGCTGGCTGTAAAACCCAGTGGAGAAGCAGGGCAAGTACTAGAGCGATTCACTACTGATGTGCTGCACGTTGCCAGAGCTAGACTGAACGCTGCACACCGTGATCCGCCTGGTGATTTCACTATGGATAAAGGATTATTGCAACAAGTAGCTCAGGTTAGTAAACTGGAAAATAATCCTTCAGACATGTAGAGCAATTGGATTAGGAGTTGATGAGCTCTTCCAACCCGACTCCTAGCTTGGAGTCATGATCCAGATAGCTTGAAATTAAATGAGTATTAACATGGAGGTGCACTGGAACAAATTCAACCTTGGGCTAGCAGTGAGGTTAAGCAAGATCTGAGATTTTAATCATGGGTTTAAGCAAGCCTTTGCCTTCAGTGAAGATGTACATAGGAGTGGAAAATGTCTCGTCAGAGCCCTGGGGATAAGGGTGGGTTGTGCTCCTGCTGTTCTGTGTTCCTGTGGTTTAAAATCCCCCCCCCCAAACTGGCACTTTGCCCCAATCTGTCACTTGTCTGTAAGCCCTGCGCTTCGCTAGGCTTGGATTTGGTGAAGCGCTTTCTCAAGGCACCTGGCACTCATGTTGAGTAGATGCAAGGAGCTGAATGGAAAGAAGGTTCTCTGAGCTTCTTGCTCGTTCTGCATCTTCAGTGCAGAAACGAATCTGGAGGAAAGACAGCTTTTCAAACACGAGGATAATTTGGGCTGCAGTTGATGAACGTTTCCTCTGGTGACAGCGCCAATTTCAGCAGCCCCCCTCCATCACCGGCTGCGCGCTTCCAGCCTCGCAGCGACCCGTCGGTGGTGCAGGTGCCCCGGTACGGATGGCTGCTCAGTCAGTGAGGTCAGGGAGCTTTCTGGAGTTACCCCACAAAAGCCTTGCTTTTGGATTGAAGCCAGATGTGTTGTGATATTTTTTCCCTGCTCCTTACACCCTCCCTGAGCCTTGGGTAGCTTGTACATCCCTGAAGGTGTGTGTGTATGGATTTTTCTAGAGACTGCTCATCTGAGAATTTCTGTCTTCTGTAGTTGAAGCTAACAGGGAGTTGAATTCCAGTGGAGAAATAAAAGTCTCGTCTTTGTTGGTATTATTTGGTTGGAGACTCTCTTCTTCAGGGGGAGCTTAAGATAATGGCAGTGTTTGATGACTCTGGGTTTTCTTTCCTAACAGAAAACTTGATGACTGTGGATTTTCCCCACATTTGTTTAGAAGACTCTGTAGAAGATGCTGCATTTCTTTGTATGCAGTTACTATTTCAGTGGTTTTAAATTTAAACCAAGTCGAGTTTTCTTTCTCTGATTCTGTCAGTATCTCCTTTTTGTATCTCCTTTTTTTTTTTTTTTTTTTTTTTTTTTTCCTGGTATAGCCAAATCTGTCAACTTCCTCAATATAATGGACTTTCTTATTGTGCTAAAGTGGCTTTATTGTGCTGGGTTGAACTAAATGGGTTAAACTTCACCCATCTTGAGGATGGATTCCTTCAGCAGTGGCTGTTAAGCTGCTCTAATGACCAATCTGAGCTGCACCAGTTAACCTCTGCGGATCCTGGTGTGCGCCGGGGAAATCCGCTGGCACGCCCTGGCCCTGCTGAGTTCCTCGGTTGCAAACCGCCATCCCGTGGAAGGTGGTTTTTGGAAGATGTTGTTCTGCTGTAGCCGTTCCTGTCAGTGTGTTTTAAGCATGGAAGAAAAATAGTGAGAAAACTCAAGCTTGAAAAGATTCTGTGGGACCATTTCTTCAATAGATTTATTTTAGTGTTGAACACTTTATGCATTTATCCTTCCAGGAGAAAATGCAGATGGCTGCGCAGAACAGTTTTTTCTTCCATTGAAGATGATGGTTCATGTACTGCTGGAAAAATTTATTTGGGTCAAATGTTCTTATTTATGAAGCCTTAGTGGTCATGAAATGGTCTGGCAGCAGTTATAGTGTGTTTTATTTTACTTAAAAGCTGTAGGAGGAAAATATTGACAGTCAAGATGAGTAAAGAGAGATGCATCATGATGTAGGGTAAGGCAGGAATAAAATAAATCGTTTAAAATGGAAGTGTTTGCCATCTTCTCTAGCCATTCCCGGGGCGAAGCACGTTGAGACATGGTGTTAACTTCGTGGTACCACACGTAATCCTTCTGTCAGCACTGGGGAGCGAATTTTCTTTATGGCTAAATGGTTTTAGTTGTTATGAGCCCTTTTACGACAATGTTTATTTGAAGGCAAAAAAAAAATCTGATGATATTTGGCCATTTTCAGGTTATGGGAAGGAGTTATCTGCTATTGGAAAGTTCTTCTATTTGAGATGAATCTAAATGTGGATTTCTTGCCGTGGTGATTTGGCCGTGACAGGGAGTAGAACTACGTCCCCGGGAAAGGGAATTCGGTGTTGAAACATCGCTGGCACTTGGTGGGGAAAGGAAGCAGGAGGGAGAACCAGGGTTCTAGTTGAGAAGTCTCCTGCTCTCATGTTAAGTGCAGGGAATAAAACTAATCTTGGCAATGTCTGTTGCCAAACGTAGCAATAAAAATGTGTGTGGCGTCAGAAATACAGCGTGCCTAGCGATGCGCTCTGCCTCTCCCATGGGTTTCTAGTCCAGTGCGCTCTCAGAGTTCTGATTAACTTATTTTTTGGGACCGAATGTTGTCATCAGTCTAGGGAATGAGCAGGGAATCATCGTGTGCCCTGGGTCTGCAGAGAGCAGTGACTCTTCTTGGCCGTGCCCTGGCCCCAGAGTAGAGTTGGCCCGATGGTGGTTTGAAAGCCCTGGGCTGGGTTTGGGAAGGAGAAATGGGCCAATGGGGGTTTGAAAGCTGTGGGCTGGGTTTGGGAAGGAGAAATGGGGCGATGGGGGTTTGAAAGCCCTGGGCTGGGTTTGGGAAGGAGAAATGGGCCAATGGGGGTTTGAAAGCCCTGGGCTGGGTTTGGGAAGGAGAAATGGGGCGATGGGGGTTTGAAAGCTGTGGGCTGGGTTTGGGAAGGACAAAGTGGCCACTGGGGTCCCAGCCAGGCCCTTGCGAGGCTGTCCCAAAGCACGCGGTTTGGTTGTCTCCATCCTGCGCAGTGGGAACGTATTGAAATCCTCTTTGTTCCTATCCCACAACTCCGTGTGATTATTTGCAGAGGAATGGCTGGGCTTGAGGTAATTGCAAAACTCCTCTTTAATGAGTTTATAATTAGAAATTCAATGATCGAAATCTCCTTGTGTCTCAGTTCTCAGGCCAGAAGATGAAAGTGCTGGTTACGGGGCGGGGGGAAATGCACTAACCATCCAAGTGTCTGGTCTTGATATTTTTTTTTTTAATTTAAAAAAACTGCATCAGGAGCGAAGAAACTTTATCCTCTTCTGGTGAAAGGGAATTTCCAGAATTTCTTTTCCAGAATTTCAGGCAGCCAGGATGTGTTATTCTTCCCGCAGAAGCTCTGTCAGTAGGCACGCAGCAAAATTGCCGTGAGTTGGTAAGAGCGAGCCACGTGCGCCTCAGAGCAACGGGGGAGCTGGATTTTAGCTCCTGCATTATGGAGACCCATATATCCTTCTCCTCCGAATGAGTGATGTTTTGATTTTGCACTTGCGTCAGCGCAATGCCGGAGGAAACAAGCCCTGTCTGATAGCTGGATTTTTAGGAGCAGATGGGAGCAGATTAGTCCGGTTGTGTTGGAGGAGCTGCGAGGAGCAGCGCGGTACCTGTGAGTATTTTTTAACTTTTCGGCTCTGTGTGGTTTGAAAGCAGTAACTGAACTTGTTTGTGCATGTTTGGATTTAGTGTTTGCCTGTTATCTCCTTTGTGATAACAAGGACTGCTGTAATTCAGCACCCGTTCCCTTCACGCTTGCTTTAGATGAGAATTGTGGGCTGAAGCCGGTATGAACGGTGGAGAAGAGATTGACTCACCGTTAGTTTGGTTTTGACTGGTCTGAAATGTAGTCACTCACCGAACAGGGTTCGGATGGGCTGCATGTCCCCCAGATTTGTTGTCTGAATTTCTTTCTAGATCAACCTGTGGCAGTGCTTGTGTCACTCCAGCAGCTGGCCGAAGCATTTTGAGCATGCAGGGTGGCCAGCAGCCCCGGCCAGCAGAGAAGTCGGTAAAAACGTGACTTTGGGGGGGTTTTATGTGCTTACATTCCTGGGCATTAACCTCCTGTGTTGGATGCTTTGAGTATTTGGGCTCTAAATGTAGCAATACGTTTTAATTGGATTTCCTTTTATTCTGCACGGCCGTGAGACGCAGCCCAGGGCGGTCAGGCCGGTTTCAGCGCCGTTCTGGCTGTTGGTGCGCTCCTGAGGCTGGGAGAGTGGGGAGAAGGGAGGGAGTTGGGAAGCTTTAATAGGAAGGAACCTTCAGTGCTTGGTCTACTAAGTGTGTTCTTAGCTGCGTTTATATGATGAGGCAATTAATGTGCCATTAATGAGTTTATCCCGGTCTGTCCGTGCTCTGGGTGTTGTTTGGGAGCTGCTGTTAGCAATGGGAAGGAAATGCTGGAGATCTTTGACCACTGGAGTCTCCCGTGAAGTACATCTTTATTGATAACTCTTCTAGCACGGAAGTAGTGCTCTGAAGGGTTTATTTCTTTCCTGGCCTTGTTCCTTTTATCACTTACCTGTGTTGTATTTAAGCATATAGCTCAGGGTTTCTGGTTTGTTCTGCTTTTAAGGAAAAAAGCACGCGTTTCTTCTCAGTGTTCGGGGTCGTGCAGAGTATCTCATCAAAACAGGCACGTGACTCTGGGTCACGACTTTCGCTTTTTATTTAAAGCCTGGAGTGGAACTGAAATGCCGCGCTGCAGAGTTGGCAACCTCTTTCCTACTTTGTGGCTGAATGAAAGGAAAGTAACCCGGAGTCAATCGCACTTACTGGACTGTGCTGTGATAAGGTTTGAATTTCCATCGAGTCTTTGAATCCCAATGGCAGGAAAGTAAATGAGTAAATTCTACAATTTTTGCTCTGTTACTTGCCCTTTGTGTGCAGAGTCCTCTATTAAATGTGAACTGTAGCTGAGCAGAAAAAACACATCCTTCTTTTTGCAGATGATGTAAAACACCAGCTGCTTCACAAGGTATAGCAGCTTTTTTTTCTCTTTTTTTGTACAAAATGAGTTGTTTCTGAAAGTTCAGCTGGATGTTCCTGATGCAGAAGCATTTGCTTGATAATATTTAACAGATGGGAGGTTTTGATAAAAGCTTAAAGAGCACGGTTTCCTGATGAGCGTCTCATTGCCTAAAGGCCAAACCAAAGGAATAGCTGGGACTCAGACCGAGGAGAAGGGAATTGGAACTCCAGATCAGACTGCAAGACAAAATTGCAATATATTCTTGTAGTGTCCTTTCACCCCTGGGAACAATAACAGTCATCAGTCGTTTGCTGATCCTGGAAGTGTGCATTTGCGTGGGTACCACTTCATTGTGTGTGTGGAGTTTTGGGAGAATGTGCCGAGCATAATAGTTATTCTCAAGATAATTGTACAAGGCTCTATTCTGGTTTGTTCAGACTGTTAGACACTTGTTGATTACCTGTAGTTTATTTCATCTTACTAGTAGATCCTTTTGAAACTCAAAACAAAAAAATTAAATGGGCAAGGGGGTGACTATTGGTTTTTTAATACCCCAGTGTTGTGTTTTCATTGTAGTAAGATAGTGAGTCCGTTTATTTGCTCTAGCTGGAGACTGGTAATTGAATGGTAACAACTTGATTTGTGCTGTATGCATTTCAAAACACAGGCAACAGAAAATCTGGCGTGGCGGAAACGATAATCTCTAGTGTTGCCTGGCCCTGCGGCTTGGATTTTCCTGGGCTGCTAGTGGCGTAGCAAGGTGTACAAACTGAGTTGGCTCTTACGAGTCAGGCTTTGAAAAGAGCTGACGTTCTCATTGTCCATCTCTCTTCCTTGCAAATATCAGAAAAAAGCAAAAGCTGGAAGCCTGAGCTCTTTCGGAGACGATATGGGATCCTTCTGGTGAAAATGTTGGTGTAAAAAGCCCCTTTTGCAGAAGGGGAAGAACTCCTTCAGCCCTGGGGTGCTTGTAAACACCCATCGCTAATGAGTCTGCCTTTTCGGTTTCTTAGTATAAATGAGCCCAAGCTCAAAGTGGTGGCTGTTCGGTTTTGGTGAGGATTTGTATGATCAGCAGTAACCCTGTTTTTAATCTCAGGTGTGCTGTTCCCTGCTCTCTGAACCGGTTGGATCGTAGGGCGCAGAACAGTGCGCCGAGTGTGTCAGGATCCGAGGCTCCCTTACTGTTTGTGTCCTGGAGGCTGTTGTGCTGAGTGGCAGGTAACAGGTTTATTAGGGAGACAGCACAGCGTGGGGGGACCTTCAAAGGAGACTCCATCTGTATCGGGCTTTTCTCCTCTTTATTATTCACATGAAACATTTTGTCTGAGGGCAAAACGTCTGCCTAAAAGATATCTGCCCAAATACTAGCAGCAAAGAATTCTCGCATTTTAAGTGATGCCAATTAAGTAAGAATCATTGCAATTATTTTTTTTTTAATTAGTGCTATGCAGAAATCTGTAGAAGCCCTGAAGATGAAGGGACCAGTAAGGTCCGATATTGGAGCCACAGTATATTGGCTAAAACAGGGTTATTTTACTCACAAAAATCACAAAAAAAGATTCCACTAAATGTTGCCAAAAATACTTTGTCATAAAAGGCGTATCTTGCTGAAAAGAAAAAGCTTTCCTTCAATAAACTGTAGTTGGCATAAATATTATTATGGGTAATGTGAACTCTGTCAAAATATTCCATTTTTTTGTGCTTTTCCTGAGCAGTCCATTCGATATTCGACTGTTCCATTTCTGTCGCTTCAGCTGGAGAAGATTTCGCTCAGCCGCATTTAACAGTTTTGTTGCCCGTGGGGATATTTAATCCATTAATATATATTTAATGCATTCCTAATTAACCGCTTACGTACAGAGAAAAATCTTCAAAGCTTTTGGACTAAATTACATCTTGCGTCTCTGCGTGGTGACACATTAGGTGACGTACGGGTCGGGTGTCGGCTGGGTTTCAACAGGTCCTGGTTACCTCCTGCCTCCCCTCGTTGTCCCCGCGGGATCGGAGGACTGAACGGTGGCGGCACGTTAACTCCTGGAGCCGCGAGCAAGACGTACGAATGCACGTTTATAGGGAGGTCGGGGGTGATTGCTGTGCGTGGAAACACTTTCACCTCAGCCCGCCTGAGACACGAGTGCGGGAAGTTGAGTCTGGTTTAACAGCAGCCTGGCTCCATAAACACTTCCAGGCTTGTTGTGAAATTAATAAACGAGTAATTGGTTGGCTTAACATGTGGGAATCAAACGCAGGGTTGCGTACAGTTGTTCGGTATGTGGGCAGAGAGTCAGTAGTGCTGCTTTAACTTAAAAATCATTAATGGCAATAATGACTTAATTTTTCCCTGGGGCTATGGGAAACTTGGCGACAAAACTTGTGCGACAAACAGTTGGTCAGCAGGTATCGGTAGTAATAATAGCATCTCTTATTGCTGGTATAATTCGTATTATTGCCACCACAGATAGTCTGCTTGTGCCCTGCCTTTCGCCAGTTCCAGCAGAAGGAAATTCTCTCGCTGTTTTGGCTCCTCGTAAGGACGCAGGGGCTCTAGAGCTCAGCGTGGCGACAGCTCCCCTCTGGGAAGGTGTTGGAGCAGATGTGTCGGGATTGCACTCGCAGCAGTCGGCGCTCTGAAGCCAGAAGATACTTGGCCTGCAGAACTCAGGGTCCTGTGTGCCACGGCAAAGGCTGCCTGCACAAAAGCACCCGAAGAATCACGCTGTCTCCCCTCCTCAGCACTTGGAAGCCTTGAAACATTTCCTCTGCGAGATGTGTAAATTTGCTGATTATTCCCAGGAAAGATTTCTTGAAATAATCTTGAAGGAGTGAAAGGTCACTGAGCACGGAGGGCATAACTCTCCCAACTGGATAATTAAAAAGAAAATTAAAAAGTGTGCTCAGTTTGAGATTGGCTTGTGCCTGTGCTTTGAAGATTAAAGGGCTGCAGGGGGTTGGGGTTGGTGGGAGGAGGAGCTGCGGCTGCTGGAGCACTTGGGCAGTGCTGGGAAGCTGCGTTTGCTGTTTGCTTACTGAACCGTGAAGGAGCCAGACAGGCTTCTGCTCCGCGATCCTGCTTTCTGTTCCTTCCCCCCCTATTTTAAAGCATTGAGTCTTGCAGCTAAAGTTTTCAACCTGGTCACTCATTAGTGCCGGTAGATTTTTAGGCATCTGAGCAAATGGCATATTGAATGTGGACTGTTTTGTATAATAAACACGTTTTGCCTTTAGAAAATGAAAATAATGACAATTTCAGCTAGAGGATGGGGCTTGTTCTTTGCACAGCCTGTAGCAAGGTCAGTCTGCTATTTTTTCCTGTAAAGAGAGTTACCCTGCAGTTTTGAAACTATTTGCAGCCACAAAAATAGAGAGAGAGAGAAAGCTAAAAGGTGAGTGTGCTGACTAAATGGTAACAGCAAAATCATGCCAGAGCAATACAAAAAAATTACAGAATTGCAGCTTCAGCAGGTGACACCAGCAGGTGTTTCAAGTGGAGATTCAGTTATAAATTGGCGTATCCGCTACGTTTTGTCATCTGCAGGATCGAATAGGTGAGAGCTGTTGGGCTGCTCATGGCTGGAACCCATGGGTGCACTTAGGATGTGCTGCTCTGGCGTGATGCTTGGGAAATGAAGAGGCTGAAGTTGCAGATGTGCAGTGTACCTGTAGGGTTCCAGCTGGCAGCTCGTTAGGTGTGTGGTTGTTAGGTACTCGGAGTTTTTAGGTCAGTTGTGTGCTGTTCCCTTGGCTGAGTTCATCCCTGGAGGGGGTCAAGAACCGTGTGGATGTGGGGCTTGGGGACATGGGTTAGTGGGTTGGGTGGGGTTGGGTTGACGGTTGGACTTGATCCTTGAGGTCTTTGACAACCTTCATGATTTGATGATTCTCTGAGTTTTTGCATCCTTGAGTTTGGGCCATACAGTGTCGTCTTCTGAGCGTACGTTGAAGCTGACAGCATTTCCCCGGGCATCTGGGACTACGTGGAGGTGATGATCCTTTAAGGGTAGCTTGGTGCTATGGTGACCGATAAACAGGTTTTACTTCTGTCAGTTCTCAGAAGATAAATGATTGGAGCTTTTGCCTTTAATTACAAACATACCTGGAGGTCTGGGAAAGATGTAGGTGTCTGACTTGGTTTATGGACGTGGCGAAAAAAAGAACAGGTCACAAAAAGCACATTCCTCCTCCGTTAGCTTTTGAAGCGCTTTGATCTGTGCCTCTGGAGTATAAGGCTTTGCCCTCACTACTCTTCTGTTGTGGTTTTTCCTTGGAAGGGATTTCTTATTTGTTGCCTAGAAATCAGCCATAGGTATTTTTAAAGGCACTTCATCTTGGAATTACTTCTTTACGTACATCTGTCAGTCTGCCTTAACACTCGGACCCTCGATTTTTCTTATGAGTATTTAAAAATACACAGTGGCAGGAAGAGTTCTAAGGAACACTATAACAGAAGCTGTAACTGAACTGGGGATTTAAGAAGAAAGGGAGCTGAGCACAAAGCATTGCATTCTCCAAGTGGAGAAGTGGAATTCCCTGACTGCGGACTGCCTGTGGGTATCCCTTCTGCGGGAGGAGAGGGATGAGCATTGTAAGGGGTTGCGTCGCCTAGGGGGGGGTCTGTGTAGGTAGGACCCAGGACCGTGTGCTGCTCAGTGAATGAAATGGCCAGCTTTCGAAACATTTCAGTAATTCTTTCTGTATATTTGATACGTCGTTAGGGAAGAGAGCAGGAGATGTTTTCATATTAAAGCATAGCTTCTGGTAGGTGCTTTTCCAAGGAATTCATAATTCCATGGGTTTATAAATGTCTCTATAAGATCAAACTTAATGTCTCGGTCTTCCTGCTGTTCGGGTTGTGGGTGGAAGTAGATTTGTTTATTCTACTAACACCTGATGCTATTTTCTTGTCTTTGCTGTATTCTATGAAGTGCATTCTGGAAGATGTTCCTGGGAGTCTGCTGTGGAAACGGATCTCCGCTGATGTGAAAGATTACATACTTGTTAGGTAGGAAGAATTCTTAAATTAGGAGATCTCTACAAAAAGTGTGGTTGGTAGGCTCCTCTGGCCATCCTCAGCGAGGCACGCTACACCTCGCTGTGCGGATGAACAGGATGTTCTTGCGGAGAAACCGTGCCTTCTGCTGCCGCCGTTGCTCTGAGGAGGGTGCCGTGCAGCAGCTGGATGGTTGTGAGGCATCTGCTGTGCGGGAACAGGCTATTCTATTTTTTTTTTAGATAAGTTGAGGAGCAGAGAACTCCTCTTAATAGTTTGTCAGGGACTGCATCAGAGTTGCTTTTTTCTGTTGTGTGTTTCTCTTCCTATTACCCGGCGAGGTTCAAAGGAGAGGTTTAGTTACCGGGTGTTGGTGGTCACTGGGTGATGTTACGAGCGGTTTTGCTGACATGGGGCACCCGTGGTGTGCCGTCCCCGTACACAAGACACAGTTTTCAGTACGGTGGCAGTAGGTGACTTCAAAGAAGAATTTAGTCCTGACTCTGAGTGCTGCGGAACCAGGGAGGGTGGCTTCAGAATAAATATTCAAACTCGGAACACTGCCTGTAAATTATCGGTTGGTTAAGGGCAAACGTCTGTCATTGGGGTGCTCTGGAGCATTTGTTTCATCCTGAAACTGTGTCTGAGAAGGCAAAAAAAAAAAAAAAAGGGATTTTCCTCCTAATAATCAGAAGTGAACTCCTCCTAGGAGTAACGTTCTCAAGCCTGTAAATTGTTGGTGAGTTAAGGGCAAACGTCTGTCATTGGTCTGGGGTGCTCTGGAGCGTTTGTTTCATCCTGCAACTGTATGTCTGAGAAGGCAAAAAAAAAAAGGGATTTTCCTCCTAATAATCAGAAGTGAACTCCTCCTAGGAGTAACGTTCTCAAGCAAGAGAAGTACTCCCATCCATCAGCTTAATTTCAGATATTACAGAATTACAGCTATGGAGGATTATCACACCAACGCTTCCTGCGCTGCAGTAGAGCAAGACCAATTGCCCACGGCGATTTCCCGTCCATCGATGACGCGCAGCATCACACGGAGCTTCCCGTCTGTCCGTCCCCTCCTGTCTTCTGCAGGATTGCGGAGTTTGAAGGCTCCCTGTCAGATATTCTGCCACCTTGAAACAGGGTGTGCCAGAGTTAGATCTGGAGTGGAGGAAGGCAGTGATCAGTCCCTGCTCGCTGCAGGGGTTTTAACCCAACAGCCTGCCGTCGGATCCGTCCAGGCTGTCGAGCGTGGAAACCGGGCGAGGCGTCCGGATCAGTGGGTGGTTTGTTGGAACTCAATTATTGAATGTAAATAGTAAGTAGTCAGAAATAAATCTTTGGAATGATGAAATTCTCCACTCACCAGTGATGAACTTTGAAGTGATTAGTCTTAATTGCAAGGTAAATACACAAGTCTTGTTTAATGGGATGCTTAAGTAATGTTCCTTGCGTTGAACCCAATTACACTTTGAACTTTGATATTCAAGGCAACAGCATTTGAGTCCCTGGCATTTTTTAATGCAGCTAGTTTTTTTTTTAAAAAAATTCTGGACGTCAGAGTAAAAAAGCAAATGGTTTGTTTCCTTCAAAACTTTAAATATTTTTTTTGCCATTGATTGCTTAATCCTGTACCTCCCTGGGAGCACATCAAGTGCCTTGAATCTGAAATAATTTCCAGCATATTCTTCAAAAGTATTGGAGACATCTCACGGGCAGCCTGTGGGTCTGTGGTACAGCAGTTTATATTTATGGGCTTAAAACTTAAGGTATGGTGACGCTTGTATAAAGGGCTGTAAGCGTTCTCCTTACTGGAATTAGAAGATGTTTTGTGAAAACATTGGGAAATTGGAAGTAAAGAGCAAAGGAAAGAATTAATAATTGGAAAAGGAGCAAGTGGAGGAGGAAACGTTTCAGCATCTCTTTGCGGTGGAGATGAACTGCTGGGACGTGAAGTGGTTTTATAGACGCACACATCGCCTGACATTGTCGGTGGAGATAATTGGCGTTCTTCCGCGCGTTCTTAGTAAACGGTGAATGAAGAATTGCACGGAATCAGCTGCCAATTAAGCTTGCCCGATTCAGTAGCTGGTTCTTTGATGCAAGAACAAGCAGATGCCGGTTTCTCATCTGCTGATGAGCCGCAGCTTGTGGGTCTGGATGGTTAAGCAAGCTTCCCCGGTGTGCGACCAACTTCTAAACCCGCGTCGTGAGGCCGCCTTCGGTTGGTGAGCGCAGGGAGCTAGATGGCGCCACTGGCCTGGCTTTTGCCTCTGCAAATTTGGGTTCAAAAGGTGCGTTTCAGGTAAAGTGAGCTCATCATTCTGCCCCTGAGCATGGGGCTCTTGGCCGACTCTCAGTTGCGCCCAAGAGTCGGAGACGCAGCGTGGGCAGCGGCTGGTGGTCGGGTGCTGCTTGCTGGTGGCCTCTTTGTTATTGCTTGTGGTCATAGAAGCAGCGCTGGGGTCTCGTTAACCCTGCAAGCACTGTATGGTGTATTTGGAGAGGTTGCTGCAGAACTGCTGCCCTCCTTGGTGCACAAACTCGTGCTAACTTGAGACAGGGGCTGCGATGCGAGGGCTTCTAAAGGGACGGTTAGAGGTGCAGGAGTAGCCTGGAGACAGCGCTGGCCTGCAGAGAGAGAGGTGGCTCAAGGAGAGAAGAACAGATCCGTGCGGAAGGACTGCACATTAATTAACGGGCTTTTGTTGTTGTTTCGAGTCTGTCACTTCAATTCCTGCATCCTGTTCCGTCTCGCTTTGCTCCGCGGCCGTAAGCATCACTTCTGTAGGAGTGTGAATGAGCCCGGCACAGGTTGTGTTGTGTGCTCTCAGGTCCTGGGGAGCTTGTGCATCGCTAAACCCTGTCTGATGGAGCAGAGCTTTGAGATCTGGGACCTCTTGAAAACTGGCTAATAGCTAAAAAAATATTTCCATGCAAATTGCACAACAGGGGCTTAGGGAAAGGCTAACTTGGTGGAGAAAATCCCAGTGCTGATTACAGCTCTTGGAGTCAGGCATGTAAATATTTATGCAACTTGAATTTTGGGGGCCCCAGCTGGATTTTCTCCCTTGCAGCGTTGCAGGTTATGTAAAACACTCGAACTTCCTTGTTGGGGTTGATCTGGCCACGCTCTGCTGTTACTCTGAGAGACGGTCCGGCCGCTGAGCGTTCCTAACGATGGCAGAGGCGTGTAGGAGCAGCTTGTGAGCGTGTCGTGTCTTCCTGCCTTTCAGCCGTTGTGTAACGCGCAGAGGTTGCGATTGGCCACGGTACAGTTATACAATGTGGGGAGCCCAACCAGGTTATAAAAATCCTCCTTCGGGATGTTTGCATCCTCCCAGGCTGCGGCTCTGAGCACGGGCTGGAAGGAAGGCAGCGGAGGAGCTGGCGGAGACGGTCTCTAGAGGTTGGTACAGGTTGCTGGAGGTCACAGCTTCTCGGAGTTGAAATATTCATGGGGGTGATTACAAAAATGCAACTGCTTTAGCTCGGGCATTATTAGGTAAGAAAACTTAAACCTGACAAACTCAGTTTTTTTAATAACTGAGTTTCAATATCTTAAAGATTTGAGGATTTAATTTTTTCATTTGAAAGTTGTTTTCACTGTAAAGAGAGACACAAAAGTATTTACCCCCTTTCCTGCTTACCTGTGAACTTTGGCTTCCTTTTAATTTTTAAAATGAGAGAAAATTATATGAGGCTTATGTAGTAAAAAAGAAGTTTTAAGAATGCTTCACTACAGAAGTACAGCACCTTGGTTAGTTTTTGAAAGTTTCTTGAATTTCCAGATCTTTTATGAAGCTGTATTAAATAGAAGCGAAATATTTCTTTCAAGACAAGCCTGACAGATCAGCTCAGTGTAAACTTTTCCAAGTGTGTCATCAGTCCGTGGTTTTATAGTGCTTACTGAACTGAAATTCTTCTCTTTCAGCAAGGAGTGAGGATCTGTTTCAAAAGTAGACGTAGGAATGCTTCAGCCCTTGGAAAGGAGCTTCATGTTCGGGGTTGAGACAGTTGGCACCTTACCCTGATGTGCTGAATACACGGAATTTTTCCTGAATGAGTCTCTAACTTCACCTTTGTTTTAAAGTGATTAAGGTCTTGGGGAAAAAAAAAAGGTAGCTTTCATCAAAGTGCCAAGTAGAAGAACAAAGCAAGCTGAGGAAAGCAGCAGCGTGTGCTCAGGTTGCTTTCTGAGCGCCGGGAAGGAGCTTAAATGAACCGTGTGCTGACACTCGCAGTAACGTGGAGGTATCTGAGTTCTTGGGTTATTAATGCTCCACGGGGAGGCTGGAAGGACGGGGTGCTGTTAGAAATCAAGTTAACACATGCCATAAACCCTGGAGAGGTGCGCTGTGCTGTGTTTTATAAAGAACTGCCGTACACTCTGTCATTTGTATCGACCGGGAGCGTCGCAGCTAGCTGGAGAACGCAGCCGGTGCCATCTGACACCCATCGCTGGCTGTCGAGCTGTAAAATCCTTATTTCAGGTTTTGCTTGCGCTTCTTTGAAATCTCACCGTGTGGTTTTTCTGTGTGCTGCTTTCTCGGTTTTTCATTAGGGCTCTGTCAACGCAGAGCATCGCGCACCCGGCGATGGATCTCCTCTGGAGGGTGGCGCACGCGCCGCACGGAAATTTGGCGAAACGAGAGAGTACTGGGGTGAAAGATGAGCGAGGAACAGCTTGAGCAGTACTGGCTTTGACCAAACAGGCCTTTAGGTTGATGTATACTCATATTTCAGATAGTTTTTTTAGAATCACAGCCTAACTAAGCTCTTTTTTAATGATTTGAGTAACCAAACAGGTAGTTTTTGAAAGCTGTGAGCTCCCTCCTTAAACGTCTCGTTCAGTTAGACCCTAGTCCTCCTCTCAGGCAGCTCATCCATGGAAGTTGATGAGATTTACCTGATGTGCTTTAAGTCAAGGGGAGGTTTAAGCTCGGCACAACTCTGCGGCGCGGCTCTGTGCGGACGTGCCGTGATGGAGTCGGGGGGTTGTTCAGACACGCTGCTCTGGGTGGCAGTCAAAATACCAACCGCTCACAAATTCATTAGTGCCTGCAAAGAAAGAGCATGTGTGTGCTTTGAAGAGGTGCTTTGAAGTGAAAAAGTGACTCGGGACCGAAACTGCTTAAAGTGCCCGTCAACGCTTGTTTTTTAAAACCTAAATATTGGGAAGTTTGGGCAGATCTAGCAGGACTTGGTCTGCTTCCACTGCAGGTAAGGGGAAATTGGGGGTTTTTTTTGGGAAGTGCTGCGTTAGGAATTTGAAGTAGACTTCTCTCTTTTAAGTGTGGATGCATTTCAGTGCAGTTTCATTTCATGGGAAGGAACTCTGGTTGCAGGAGGCACCTGGTAGAGACAAATCACGAGTGTTTTTCAGACCAGAGAGGCTCTGTTTCAAAGTAGCCTGGGGAAGCAGGAAGATAGTTTCTACGTGTAGCAGCAGAATATTAAATGCGGGTGCTGTGCAGCTTTTTTTGCGTCTATAAGATGGTCAGAATGCCCTGGAGGGTTGGAACAACGCTCTCCGGGCACAGCTGCGGACCCGGCAGAGGAGCTCCCGGTGCCGTGTCCCAGTGCCAATCTATCTATTGGGAGGTGTAACGCTGGTGGCCAGTGCTGGGAAGTAATTGAACTTGTGGCTGTGTCTGCAGGCAGTGCTTTGATTGCATCATGTTAATTAGATACTCATTGGGCTTTACTGGCCTTGCTGATGAGAGACTTGTTGATGAATTTATGGGGAGGACCTTTTCCCTTTGTAGGAAAACACCAAGCAACTTTTTGGAGAACTTTTGAGTAGCAAAGTTGCTGCTTGCTTGATGGGCTGTAATTTGGTCATGAATGTTTTTAAGCCTCCTTGATAACTTATTGTTTCATTTTTAACAATTTCCCAGAAACACGTTTCTCAGGTTTCCCGTATTCGTGCTGTGATTTCATTCCCGTATTCATTCAGCGGCTGCGGCGGGCAGGCTGGAGAGGGAAAAGGGGAGTCTTGTTCTAAGGATCTTCTAGTATTAAAAGTAGCATAACTCAGGACTTGTAAAAGTGAGGACATGGGAAATACAAAGCACAGATGCACAGGAGACAAGGTGTTATCTGTTCACAGGAAGAGGAGTCTTTGGTTTTTAATACCTTAGAGGCACAAAATCGCTGTAGAAATTGTGTGCAGTGGCAAGCTGGAGGAAGCAGCTGTTCCACGATTATCCGGGCATTGCCTTGCCTTTGTGTTGGATTGTGGTAGCTGCACCCTGTAAGTAAACTTGTCGAATTGGAGCCTCCACAAAATTCCTTAATTATCTGCATTGCCCGTCCTGAAAGCGCAGGAGCACTCCTGTTTCCCTAATCGGTTTCTTTCAAAACTTCCCTGATCTCTTGGCATCCATCCTGCCACCTGCTGCAGCCGCCTGCGTCTCCTGGGATACTCTCGCGCCGATCCAAGCCCTGTGTCTGTCTGTCCCCTTTCTCCGTGCCTCTTGGGGACCGTCGGCTGGCAACCAAACTGTGAGCAGCTCTGTCCCGCAGCACGCGGCTTCTCTGTGGTGTGTCCCTGGTGCTGGAGAGCAGCGTTGGCTGCGTGGTCGGAGTGCACGCCTTTAAACACAACAAAGGCGTGCATTTGTTACTGGTTTAAATTCTTCATAGCTGAGTGATGCTGCAGGAGCCGAGGATTGACCCTCAGTGGCAGTCTGCGGCGTGCCCTTCCCACAAACAGCTCTGCCGTGCTCACAGGACTGAAGTGGATTTTCAAACTGCTTTTATCTCCTGCTCAGACTGGGTACATTTAACAATGAAATATCCTGATGTGCAGTGAGTCCCTTTCCAGGTCTCTGTCGTGGGACTGTTGCCAAAAACCTAATCTGAGGTAGAGGGTGCCTTGATTTGTATTTAAACACATCACGTGCCTTGAGTTTCAGAGGTGCCAAACACTTGGAACTGCCACTGGAGGCATTGGAGCTCCAGATGTGCTGCTGATGTTCAGGTTATTCGCCTCAAGTGTTCTGAATTTATTTAGGATTCAGGTGAAGCTAACCTCGGCTGGTGTGAGGTTGGACAGCTGCTGGCTGAGTGTCATCTCTGCTTGCGGGAGAAAGTTGTTATTGACGTGAGTCTGACAGCTGATTACAGGTAAGAAATTGAAGATGGTAATTAAGCTACCGCCTTAATTTGATTCTGATCTCCGTACCGTATGCAACAGACCGTGCTCTCTTGGCTCTTCAGCCGTCCGTAAAAGCCCCGAAGGTCCTGGTTTGGGTCTGGCACTGCTCCTTCCCTGCGGCCGTGCAACGCGTGCTGACCCGGTGGCAGACCCGCGGTCGTGCTGCTGGGATCTCTCCCCTCAGGTCGCTCTAAGGAATGACTCTCATCACTCTCTACAGCTGCCTGAAAGGAGGGGGCAGGGAGGGGGGGCTGGGCTCTGGTCTACAGTGAAAAGTGATGGGACAAGAGGAAACGGCCTCAAGTTGCACCAGGGGAGGTTTAGGCTGGAGATTATGAAAAATTTCTTCCCAGCAAGAGTGCTGAGGCATTGGAACAGGCTGGCCAGGGCAGTGGGGGAGTCACCATCCCTGGAGGGGTTCAAGAAACGTGTAGATGTGGTGCTTAGGGACATGGGTTAGTGAGTTAGGTGGTG
>NW_010112311.1:19044-19345 GCF_000699245.1 Pterocles gutturalis
GTCAATGTGCTGCTCCATCAGCAGCTTGGTTCAGAACCACGCCTGTTGGGCTTCCTTCACGAGTATTTCCCTTGCGCAGCAGTGCAGGGCACCGAATGTGGGTCAGTTCCTGATTTTCCACAGTCAAGGTGGAGAGGACCCAAGTGACTGATTAACTAGTTCATTGCGTTCGACACTCCTGCTATGCCAAGAGATACGCGCTTACCTTTCTGTGATGGGTTTGCCCTTGGCTGGGGGCCAAACCACACGCTCTGTCCCGAGGACAGGGGAGAGCATTAAAGGGTTAAAGGGAAAAAAGGGA
>NW_010112311.1:19723-29017 GCF_000699245.1 Pterocles gutturalis
TGTTATGGGATAGATTATTGGCCACTCTGGGTCTCGATCCTGAACCTGAGATCAAATCCTGGGCTGGTCACTGGGGCTGTGCTCCCTCCCAGCTTCTCTAGTCTGCGGAGAGAAGCTGAAAGACCTTGGCAGCTGCATAAACATCACTTCTTATCAGCTTTCTTCTGAGCACAAATCCCAAACCCAGCCTCTTGCTAGCTATGATGAAGAAGGTTGACTCTGTCCCAGCTGAACCCAGAACACTTTCCGACTACCTTGGATCCTCCTTTTAACTCTCTCACCCGCTGGTTCAGTTCTGTCCTAGACCTCCTCCTGCAGAACTTTGTGTGGTGGACCCGGCTCGGTTGATAGAGATCTGAGATCCAGTTGGAATTTGGAAAGACCCTCACTGTTTTAGAAAGTTTTTGAGTTTGGCAAATAAGGAAATACATAGAGCTGCTTCCCTCCGAACGCTTCTGGGAGAAAACCTGCAACATCCTTACACTTTGGAAAAACAGGGATTTTCCAAGTTGAAAGCCATCGTGACAATCGTGGGGAACCCGAGGTCCAGCCCAAGCTTCCTCCGAAGGGTGGGTCAGCCCCCAGATCTGCTCAGCACCGATGTGGGGCAGCGAGCTCTATGGCACCGACAGCACATCCTGAACCAGCCTGTGTCCCGGTGCTGGCGCTGCCAACCCCACAGCGCTTGAGAAGCTGTTCACTCTTCTAATGGATGCTTAAAAAAAAAATAATAATCAGAACAAAACATACAGGCTGGCTTTGTGTTCCCCAGTCCCTGAGCTCTGGGTGCAGGTGTTAAACACAGCGCTGTAGAGATGAGTGCCAGCGCCGCAAAGCAAATCCCAGTTCTGTCTTTTGTAGTCATTAACAGGTATTCTCAGCCTAACACAAAAGAGTGGGGAACACCTTTAGTGTGTTTCTCCCAAGAACCAGATGGAATGATGCCGCTTTTAACAAAAACAATGCACATAAAGGAGAGGAATTGCAACTGCCCGCCCCTGTCCCGGGGTTCCTGGCCCCTTTTCCTTTCCGTGTGAATAAGCTCTTTACGTATATCTGTGTCTTCTGCCCAAGTTAACTCTTGAATCCAGTACAAGATGAGCCTTCAGATTATTTTTTGGACAGACTTGGGTGCAGTTTGGTGCCTCTTCAAGCGGCCTGTCCTGGTGCACGGGCACGTTTCTCTGCGGGAAAACCTTTGCTGTGCACTTCAGTGGATGCTTTCCTTTGCGGCAAGAGGATCCAGAGTAATGACTTGCAGGCAGAAACTGAAGGGAGAAAAAGAAAAGTACATTTAATTACAGTCCTGAGTTGTACATCTCCATCTCTGATGGGGTTTGGGTTTTTTTCTCCTTTCAGTGAACTCTGAAATGCACTGTAACTTGTTCAAACACAATCAGAGCTCCCCTGCTAGAATAAAAAAATGTGGTGTTAGTGCTAATGAAAAAAAAAAAAAGGTGTAATAACTCCCGTGTTGTGCCAAACCAGCCGCTCCTGTAGCTGTGTGTCCTGCCCCCATGGTACCGTATCTGGAGGATGTGTGTTGCAGAACAGGCGAGCGTGTCGAAGGTGCAGAGTGGCCTTTCACCGCCTCCTGACAACCCGCCAGGAGGGTTTTCCTCTTGTGAACTCACACCTGGACTGTCCCCTGCAGTCGGCTGTTTGTCTAGATGCTAATCTTATCTAGAGCATCGTAAACCCGAGCCTCCGGCGGGTGGCCTGCCTGGGTTCCCCACGGCTCAGCGCTGGAGAGAATTTGCTGCGGAAGGAGATGAGTGGTAATCAGTGTCCCAGTGGAAATTTCACTTCTATTCCATTCGATCCGAGGTGGGAGATAACTCGGGGTACTGTGTGTGCCTCGCTGCTGTCGAATGAGTTTTATCTCTTTTTACATGACACTTCAGCTTCTGGTCGCTTAGCTGAGGTCTGGGGGGCTGTAAAATGTCTGAGCCCTCTTGTTCAGCTGTGCCCCGTCGGTGGGATAAGAGCTCTGATGATAAAGAATTATTCAGATGACTTATCTCCCGCTGCCTGAAGGTTGCTGTTTCCATTTGACGTTTCTGATTGCAGAATACAAGCGTTCTGAAAATCTCTGATTATCATCTGTGCCGTGAAGTGCCGGTTTAATTGCTGAGTAGAAGCAAGAAGAGTTGGGAAGTTTCTTCTCCTCTTTTTCCTTGTCCCGGCACACGTGTGTGTGCACACAGGACACAGCCGCACGTGAGGCTGTTTCTGCCTCTTCCCTTGGAGCTGCTTGTTCACCATCGTCATCACCTGGGGACCCTCATCCGAACGCCGTCGTTCAGCTGTTGGGTTTCAGCTCTCAAGGACGAGCACAGGGCACAGCTTGCTTACCTGCTCTGCTGATGGGATTCTGGAGAACGATTCCCAAGGAATGAGCCCATCTTCGTGGAGAAGATCGCAGTCCTACTGTTCTGCGGGGCGGAGTAAAGCAGGATTGCGTGCTCTTCTCTTGGGCCTCGGTGGAGATGCTGGTTAATGCTAACGGAGCGGCTTACCGTGCCAGACACCTCAAACCAGATCTCCTGGGTGGTGGCTTTCCTGCTGGTGTAACTCCTCCACCGGTGTTGTACTGGCGCGGCTGTTTGGTGGGGAGGTGTGATCCTGCCCTTTCCCTTCTCCTTTCCAATCAGAGGTGATCCAGCTGCCAGAGAAAACTGCGCCTGGCTGATTTCCTTGGACAATAAAATATGTCTGCATTGACAGAAAAAGGCAAATTCTTTTTTCCTCTTTCTTTTCTCCTCTCTCTTCTCTTCTCCTCTCTCCTCTCTTCTCTTCTCCTCTCTCCTCTCTTCTCCTCTCTCCTCTTTTCTCTTTTTTCTTTGTGTGCTTGAAAATAATCCCTTGTACCTTTACAGGAAAAGTAAACAAAACCCACCAAAAAAACCCCAACCAGTGCCCCCAGACCTTTACCTAGCATCTGGCTCTTCCTCCTCTCCAGCCTGCTCACGTCACCTCTCAGACCGGCATGGAGGCTTTGGGACGAACGTTCTGGTAAGGATTTGAGAAGGCATCGCCAGCTGTCTGGGCACAACCTCAGCAGCAGACAAACTAATTCAGCGTTGCCGTCCGTGCCTGGAGATGGGCGCTTTTCAAGGGGAAGGCTGCTTGCTGTAGATTTTTCCAGGGAATGCCTTTTTTGCAGAACAGCGTGACGGTGGGTACGAGGACTAGGCTTCTCCTTGAGTGTCAAGTTCAAAAGAGAAATTATTAATTACGCTGTTTTAATATTTACTTGAAGAAACAAGTCTTAATTAAACCCTCGTTTGGAGGCACTGCTTTCCAGTCCGTTTGGGTTCCACTAGGAGTGCTTCAAGGGTCTGTCCCTGCCCGAGCAGCGTTTCTCTGTGCACGCATTTTCTCTCTGGAAAGGTTGCATGGCTTTGAAAGATGAATATCTCTCTCATCTGCAGTAACCCGAATTTTCTAGCAAATGGGCAATTAACAGCTATTAAGAGGTTCTGAAATATTAGTACTCTGAAACTTTTCAAACAGTCCTGCATTGCCCCTGGCAGAAGGGTTCGTTGTTTTTGCAATTAGAGGAGGTGTTCACACTGCTGGCACTTTCCAGGGCAGCATTTTGGGAGCGAGGCTTAAGAAAAAACCCAAACCCTACTTTTTTTGCTTTCTAATCCATGCGTAAGTGTGTTTCCTGAACGTCCGTTAGCTGCCTTTCCACCTCTAGCAGTTCAGTTGGAAATGCCATGAGCTTGCTTTTGAAGTGACGCCAGCGTGCGGTGGGTTTTGCTGCTTGAATGTGTTCCTGGTTTGGGAGAAAATTTCGCGTGCTGAAATTTCCTATTCTGTCCTGTGGGAAATTTCAGTTCAAGTCTCTTCATTCATGTTCCTTAGTCTTGGAAATGGCAAAAATGTGGCTGACCGTGGGCTGGCAGGTCAAATTTAAGGAGCGAATGTGGGAAAATTCTATTGCAGTGACCCGTCTGGGAAAATAAAAGGGAACCAGTGAGTTGTACTGGATTGTACTGGAGCTGAACCATTCCTGCGCCGTCGGGCAGGTCACTGGGAACATCCCTCGCGCAACTGGTGATGCTGGGGGAGGGTGCTCAGCAGCAAGGGCTGGTTCTGTCTGTCTGAAGCAGGCTCGCTGGAAGTCAGGTGTGCTTCGCTGTCGCTCTAGGCTAAACCTCTTGGATGCGTTTTGTTTAAAAATGAGTTTTGAAAGGAAGGGTTTAGTTCCGCAGAGGTGAACGGGTGAGTAGGTCGGCAAATCCCAGGCTTTGAAGAGGCACGAGTGGTGTTTGCGAGGGATGGTCAATAGCAAGCTCCTCCGCGTCGCCGTGCCGCGGGAGCACGGGTGTGCTCTGCTCCCAAAAAGTTCTACAGGAATCCCTGTGCCATTGAAACAAAACCAGCGTTTAAATATATTACTAATAATTGAAGACCACAAGAGAAGAATGAGAGTGTCATTTCCATCCTGGAGGAATTTAAAATACGGATTATCATTAAACATAACGCTGGTGATAATTACCAAATGGAGAAGGAATGATAAAAGTTGGTGAGTCACGAGCGTGAAGCGGAAGCAAGGCTGCGGAGCACGTGTGTTTGTGTGTATATCTCAGGTAATCACAACACAATGAATTTATCTCTTCTCTTCTAGGTGCCATCGATGCTAACGATACTTAGCAAAGGCCCCCTGATGTTCCAGCTGGATTGCTGAGAGCTTCGGTCATTCCTGGAGCTGCCGCTGTTGGAATTACAAACTGTCCTTAGTACCTGGCCCGTCATCCCAGCAGCATCCTCCTGGGTGCTGCATGCAAGTCCTCGACATTCTGGAAACGATGGGGATCGGCAAGAACACCACGTCGAAATCGGTGGAGGCGGGAGGCTCAGCAGAGGGCAAATACGAGGATGAATCCAAGCATCCCACCTTTTTCACCCTGCCCGTAAGTAACGCATGTGGGTGCTGCACAGTCGAGCTCAGCGTGAATCAGTTAATAACACTGATCTAATCGTGTTACGCAAAGCCTTCATTTCCACAACCAGTTAGGAGAACCTCTTTTGCCCCTTGTTTTTGTATAAACATGGTGAAGATGTTGTCTGATTTCCAGTGCTGCTTCCGGAGCAGTGCGGCTCCCCGGGTAGTTTGTGATTCTCCAGCCCCTGGAACACCCTGAGTCGCTGCTTGACTGCGAGCGGGAGGCGACAGCAGGGCAACATTGCCTTGGTGTCTTTTACTTACTCTGATTTCCAGTTATATTGCCGTATGCGCTGTCTTTCAAGCTCCTGTGTGCTTCCAGAGCTGCTGTTACAGCAAGGATTGCTCACCACGCTGGTAACGTTTTCTGACAGAATGTCAAAGGCAGATGTCAAGTGCTGAGGGAGGAAACGGAGTGACGTGAGGTTTGATGGCAGAGAAAATATTGAAGACTTTTTTTTTTTTTTTTTTTTTTTTTAAGGTCGTGATAAATGGTGGAGCTACATCCAGCGGCGATCAGGATACAGAAGACACGGAGTTGATGGCCATCTATACCACGGAAAATGGCATCGCAGAAAAGGTGCGTACTGCTTTCCTTCTAAGTGAGAACTCGGTCTGGCTTTTCCACCTCTGGTATTTGTCCACGCTGGATTTACGTGGCTGCGAGACGCTGTTCCTCTCATCAAACACGCTGACGTGCAGGTTCAGGTCAGGCTTGGGGGAGTTCTGTCCTCATGATTCTGGTCACACGTCTTGGTTGCAGAATGTGGGGAACGACTCAGCAAATGTTAGGAGCAGTTGATGCCCTTCGACCTGACACCAAATTTCTGAATATGCAGTTTTTTGATTTCTTCATTTCCACTGGCCTTTTGCATGGTTTCGCTCTGTTCTGTTCTTCAGTTCTTCCCTTTTTCTGCATTTAGTCAACACTGGTGCTGCTGAGCACCTGAAGTGGGATCTTTCCCAATTTCTTCCAAGCTCCAACCTCATAAACTTAATTTTTCTAATCCTTCCACAGCTTTGTGAACAGAGTTCAGGTCTTTCATTTAAAACCTTGAACATTTTTTCTTAATGGTGGCTGTACATTAGCTGTTCTGAAAGACCCAGTTGAGGCCTCAGAGGAGACCGGTTTTGTTGTGATTTTTCCAGCTTTTTTCACAATTCCATCATTCCTCAAGCCTGCTCCATAATGATCTTGCAAGAAGAGACATTGTGAATGAATCTAAGCTGATGTTTAGAACAAGGACGAGGATTACAATAAACCTGACCAGCACCTTCGTCTGAAACATTTATATCCAGTTGGTTTTGGGGGCAACCTGAAAGCCTCCCAAACTTTTCAAATGTCCCAACTGAAACAAGAACAAAACTCTCTTGTTTCCAAGCCAGACCATCACAATGTTCATTTCTCCTGGGGCAAGGATGATACCAAAGGGTGTAGCTGAGGCTTTCCGACTCGGACAGCAAAATTCCCTTCTGAATTTCGGAGTTAGAATGTACGTGAAACAGGGGATTGTGACGGAGTTCTTTCAGCGTTACATTTTCAAATAACGTTCCGAATGCCGCGATGTGCCTTTGCCTCTCACAGGCTGGCTGGCTGTGTGTCTCAGATATTTTCATGGACAAATTTTGGCAACTGTCGGCATACGTGTGTCTGTGGTGGCTGATTCTGGAGCGTGCTCAGACGAGCACGGAGAGAGGACAATCTGATAAAAGCCTTGAGCAAAAGGTGTTGGGATGAAATTGTGCAATTAAGGTTAACGAGCCCTAGACATTAAACCCTGTCTTCGTGGCTTGTTTTTACCAAACGTCTATTCTTCTCCCTTCCACTTGATCCATGTGATCAGAACCGTAAAAGATGGATGATAATTCATCTTAAAGAGACTTAGGAGCTTTTAATCACCCAAATCTGCCGGAGTTACAGCTCTGCTGTGGCTTAGAGTGAACGGAGGGGCTGTAACAATTAGCAGCCTCCTGGATGAGACAGTATTTGAGGCTGGGATTTCTGCTGATCTGGGCAAACCTCCTGCTTTGTGCTTAAAATGAGTGAAGCATGTTTATTCTTGGCTTTCTGTTGCTCTTCAGAGATCATTCACCAAAAAAAGCAAATGAAAGACCTTGAGTAAAAAGCCTTTAACAAAGAGACTGAAATATGCTTAATTGCTGGAGGATGCTTACGTTGGCTCACAGTGTTCGTTAGCTGAAATCACTGTATTGCTGCATCCCTATAAAATAAGCAATGCTATGGTGCTTATTCTTTAATGGAATTAATTTGAACATGTTGGACCATTACTTAAGGTGTTTCTCTGAAGGTATTTCTCTGCTTCCCCGTAGCTAACCAGTTTTCTTCTGGTCCTTCCCAGAAAGAAATGGCTGTGCATTCTTCGATGAGCAGTAGCAGCCATGAGTTTGTATGTGAAACTAGGAATAAATAGCTACATCTTGTATTATTTTTCTAATTAGCTTTATATTTTATCATGCTTATAACCTTTTATAGCATCATCTTGGGGGAACATATCTCCAGTCCTGCAAAGCAGTGACTTTGCTGAAATTGCTCAGACGTTGCATCCACGCAATCTGTATTTGCAACTGAGTACTGGCCAAAATGATTCGTAGGCTTAGGGCAAATTATTTGACTTGACCATCAGCATCACTCCAGTTTGTTCTTTGCAGATATGCAGTGCAGGTGCTGCTCAGCCTGATCTTTATTTTTTCTAATCCGTTCTGTGCATCCAGGTTGCTGTGCTGCATTTGCCAGGGCATTCCAGAAGTCCACCGTTCCCACGGCTCAGGTGATAGGAGCGTAGTGGAGGCAGAGAAGAAGAAAGCTACATTCCTACAATGCAGTTTCATTACACAAAAAAGTGATTAAAGCGCCTGCTTTAGTTTTCATAATAAGATGTTGCAAATCTGTTACAGCTAGAACAGTTCAGGATTTTTCTGAAGATGATTTTTTTACTTGATAAGAGAGCCTTTGTCTTGCGCTGTTGTTGGTGCTTGCTTCTTTGGATTTGGGGGTGGGTTTGTTTTTTTAACTCTCCTCCCAACATTTTTGCTCCACCTTGGTCTCTGTCTCGTTTCTTTCCCCCTGTTTATACTTACTCTGGGCTTTTTTTCATTTTTTTGTGTTGTCCTACCTTTTGGCCAATGAAAACTAACAATAAAAAGGATGGTCTCTGATCAGTATCTCATTCCCAGCAGCTCCCTGCAGCATCCTCTGGCATGCTGGCGAGCACCGGCACGCAGTCAGCGTGTTAAACCAGCAGGCACACGCTCAGGATACCAAAGGGCCAGTGACTACCCTGTGACTACCAGTGGGATAGCCAGACCTCGCCCTGGCTCTCCAATTCCTCCTCGTTCGGTCTTTGTCTCTTTTCTGGTGGCTGCCTTCAGCCAAAGGCTGCTGAAGATTTGATCAAGGTGGAAGCTTCCTCTTCCAAAGCAGAATAAATCTGGCTTTTGGAAGGAATGAGGACTATCCTGGATATTTTTTTTTTATCCTTGCATAGGAAAAACATAGCTGTGACAATTACACCTTAAAGTTTGAAATTCTTTTGTTAGAACATTCTTTTGTTAGAACATGTCTAAACTTTCTAAAGGAGAGCTTAAATCCATTAGCAGTCGGCGATCTATGCCCAAAGAGCTTTCTACGAGGTGAGTGGTTCCTGAGCCTGGTGCCTGCTGATCTTTTTGCTCTTTGCAGACAAAGGTGGGCATAAAAATAATCACAAATGAAAGCTCTGAAAGGGCTGGTAAACTTGCTGCATGTGCCATGGTTTTCCTGGTAGAAACAGGTCGTCGTGTCTGAATTTTGCTGCCCAAAGGAGATGGGGAATGTACATCATGTAATATCACAGGTGGGCACGTGGAAAAGTTGAGGAATGTATTGATGTGACCCCATCGGTCCTCTGAAAAAAAAATCCATATTCGGCACCAGGTGGAACATTTAGGTAGGCGCTGGGTTTTGGTCTGACAACGTTAGAAAAGCTGGAGGAGATGCCAGAAGCTGGGCTTCCAAAGGGCAGGGGCCAAAACAGAGCCGCCGTCTGCGCCAGCCGCTTCCTGGTGTTTTGGAGAATCTGGTATCCTGCGTGCAGCTCCGAAAATCCCCTTTCTGTCCGCCCATGGGAGGACTAACGCCGGTCACTCGGTGCACAGCGAGGGGTGTTCTTGTCTTTCCTCGCGGCAGTCGGGTGGGGAGCCATCCCCAGTGTGTTCTCCCAGGTCTGCGCTGCTGTCTGGGTGCCTTCAGCAAACTGGCGTTGGCGTGATCCATGGAACAAACATCTTTATCCATGGCCGGGATGAGGAGATGGAGTGCTCCCTCTGTCAGTTTGCTG
>NW_010112312.1:0-6109 GCF_000699245.1 Pterocles gutturalis
GTCCCCTGTCCTGGGCCTGGAAACGGGGATTCCAGGGGGCTCCCGGCCTTCCCGCCCTTTCCAAGGTTCCGGGGTGGGTTTCGGCTGCAGCGACAGGCCCTGAACTGAACCCACAGCCGAACTGTCCGGTATCTGGGGACTTAATGTTTTTGTGACTTAAAACCCCCTTTGAGGCCTAGTTCTACCTTTTGTTTTAAACAAGAATAAATATTGGGGTGGTTGGGGCACTTAAGGGTTGTGTTTTTTTGTTTTTTAATGTGTTTTCATTGTATAGGAGAAGCAACCACCCGTGTTTGCATGTTGATACAACTGGAAAGAAGGAGAAAATGACCCTGGGAGGGCGAGGATGGGTCACGAGTTTGCAAGCAGCTCCTACTAACCCCATCCGTGTGAGCTCATCGCCCCCCTCCCCACCCTCCATGGCCTTTATATTTGTAATGTCTGTTTACTTTGAGGTGCTCCTTGTCTCTCAGCTCTCTAGGAAACCTGTGCTGTCTCTGCATCCTGCTAGCCAAACACTGATTGCCTCTAAACCAGCTTAAACAGTTTCCTGGGGTCTAGGATTGTATTAGTCTGAAATTAAAACAAGTGGAGAAGCAGCAAGCTCCAGGATAATACCGAGGGGAAAAAACTTTTCCTATGCAAAGCCCCAGTCGCTGGGTGTGATGCCAGGATTTCCATCAGGACCCTTCCTTGTCTTGCAGGGCGGCTTATGGGCCAGAGCTTTTGTGTGGTCTTCTGTCTGATGTGTGTTTGAAACATCCTCATTGCTGGCTGCCTGGTGAAAGAATAATTTCTTTCCAGCTGTCCAAGAAGGAAAAGAGGCGGGGAGGAACAAGCTGGGTGCTCTCCTGTCCCTGCCAGCTTGTGAAGAAGTCCTTTTCCCACACCATAACCTCCAAGCACCCCCATCTGCCCTATAACCATAGAGAGGACATCTTCTTGTCTCTCTTGCTAGAGTAACAGTGAATCAGACCTCCTGGTTGTTTTTTTGCCTGGCAAAGCAGTAGTGGAGGCAGCAGAACTGTCTCTGGGCTCAGAAAGACAACACTGCAGTGATCATTTGTCTTTCCCTTTGCCTTCGCCGCCAGCGGTGACAGAAATGAAGCGCTGCCTCCTGTCCCCGTCATTCTCCTTCCTCCGTTCGGCAAGCATCGGCTTCTTGCAACAAGGCAGGCGCAGTGCTAAAATTGTCAAGAGACAGACAAAAGCTGGAAGATTTTTTTTTTTCCAGGGGAGATAATTAGGAATAGAACCTCTGTGAGGAAGAAGATCTTTCCATCATCATTACTTTATCTCCAGGCAACTACTCTAATCTCTCCAGGGACACAGTGCTTTCAAGCGCCGTATTCTTGCTGTGTTTTTTTTAATGCTTTAATCCCTATGTAGTTCACCCACTTCTGCTATTAAACAGCAAGTCGGCGCGAGCTGGTGTGTTTGCCTGCGTATGCCTCTGTTCATGGAGGGGGGGAGCACGCGTGCATATGTGATTCTGGGTTCAATTAAATATGCTTTGGGTTTGATCAATGTGTCCCCAGGGAGTGTTTCCCTCGGGAGATGCTGGGACTGGTTGTAAGGATTATTCATCAGTGGCTCCTAGGTGAAAAGCTACAGAAAAATGGCCAAACCCAAAACTGCAAAGGGCCCAAAGACAGGAATGCTGTGTTTTTTGTGATTGTGATGGGTGATACAGCAGTGCTGCAAGGTAGAGGAGCCTCCTGAGGAAGGAGAGCATCCTGCTGGCCTGTCTCCATCTGCTATGGCTTTGCAAAATGCAGGCAGTTCGTTTCTGGACCCTTAAGTGCCAGGTTTGCACAAGCTGCCTCTCTACAGCGCCACAAGCCAATCAAAGCCACGTTGGGCCAACACAGCTAACACGTACCGGTCCCTCAGCTGCTAGCACAAAAGGCAGATACACAGCTGGCTTCACGTTACCTGGTCTTTAGTTTCCATACTGAGTGCTCGAGTGCCTATCAGTAGGTGAAGGCGAGTCCAGAGCAAGAGGCTGATTTGCCCCTCTGGATGTGTCAGAAACTCTAATCATGGCTCTGCTCTGGCTGGCCCTTTCTTTTTTGCCACTAATCACAGATGGAAACTCTTTCAGCCCTTTGTCTTTGGCAGCTATGGTGAAATGCATTAAAACAAAGAAGTGCTGTTTGCCACCTGACGTTAGATTGTGTTGTACTGCTTCTCTGAGAAACAGCAATGTAACCACTGACTGCAAAATATATGTATATATAATGTGTGTACTGCCCCATGCTTTGTTTTAGCCATCTCCCTCGGTCACAGGAGGAGGAGGAGACTGGATGACAGGCTGACTCTTCATCAGGTCGAGGGCACCCACACACTCTCTCTTTTCTTGTCTGCTTCCGGCCAGGTTTTGCGACCTCCCTATTGTCCCCATGGGCTCAGGCCCTGCTGTGCCCCATCTCCTCTCTGCGATAAAGAAGGGGGCTAGAGATTTGTCCTGCCTGTTGGCTGCAGCCCAGGGGCTGGGTGCTGCTCCCCACCACCTTGGGTAGTACCAGAGGGCCTGGGCTGGGGACTTGGGACACTCTGACATCCACCCCGCAGCTGCCCCGGTGTGGGTAAGGTGGTCGCAGCTCTCTGGAGGCAGGAGGAGCACTGAGGAGGCCCCGTCGGGATGCTGAAGCCACATTTTACAGGGATCAGAGCCCCACCATGTTGCATTGAGCTGAGGGAAGGCAGAGACAGGGATGCTGGCATGCAGGAATGGGTGGCAGCCAAAAGCAGCCTGGCCCTCTGCTCCAGAGGAGAGAGCAATCCGCTTCGGGACAGCTGGATCCTCTGGTGTGCTGGGGAAGGCAGTGCTCCACCTGTGATCCCACAGCTACTACCTCTAGTAAGGGCTGCCGCTGCCACAGCACTAGCAGCTGCGCGGGGGCTGTTCCGGTGCCAGATGCTCTGGAAGCACGGCGCGTTCCCCATGTGAGCACAGCTCGAGTCTTAATGAGCCTTCCTGGGGAGGGAGTGGGGGAGGCTCCCGGCAAGATGGAGGGGCGCAGGAAGGCAATTAAGGCAGGCCCCCATTGCTAGGGCACTGCGAGTAATGGGGGGCTTCGGAAGCGTCACCTCCTGGGGACGAAGTGTGGGCTGGCTTGACCTGGTTTGAGGGACCAGGAGGTTGACACGCCACAGGGAGCCCAGAGCTGAGGCTGCAGGTGTCAGGGAGCACAGGAGCTCCCCAAAGCCCACCCCAAGGCGGGGGTCCCAGGGCTGCCTGTGTCCCTAAGGAAGCAGAGCCCGCATGGCTCATGGTGCCCTCCGGAAAGTCAGGCAGGGTCTGGAGAGGTTCAGGAGCTGCAGTGTTTTATTTTCAAATCTGATAATTAATAGCTGTCACGCCTGAAGTTTCTCATTACTACGTTTGACCTGGGCTTTGCTGCAAGCCACAGCCCTTTGGGGGGCTGGAGCTGTTGACTCTGGCTCAGCCCTTGGACCGCAGAAAGCCGAGCAGCAGTGAGTTCTGTGGATTAGGAAGGGAAATGGCAGCCCCTTTCCTCCCCTCGAAGCGTGTTAACAGCCCCTTGGTGGGGAGACAGAGGAGAGCACCCATGCGGTAGCCATTGCATCTGCCTGCCTCCCCTGCCATCTTCTCTTGTGCCAGCCCCCATGACCTGCCGTAGCCTGACAGTGCCCCTGCCTCTGCTCTGCCCACCTCTTGGGTTTCCTCTGTTTCTTCCCCCCCTCCACATTTAGGTATCTGGACACAACATAGCGTCCCAGCTGAGCGCACCTACCCCAACTGCAAAACCTACTCCATGCCATTGGTAAAATTTTCCTTCTTTACCTTCACCGAGGACTTTGTTGTTCCTCATGTCTTCTGTGCGCAACGTGTTTTCCATCTGGCTGCCCTTGGAGAGATGCAGGGCTCCTCCTGAGTGCTCGTGGCTGATTTAGAAGCAAGCAATATGTGGAAGTCATTGTAATTACTCCTTCCAGCCAGCAACACCATTGATTTGTTGTCTCCTCCACCTTTTAAGCCCTGTCGCAGGTTTGCAGCTCTTGCAAGGCTTGGCTTACCAAAAATAAATGGTCCCTTCTTGCTCTTCTCCTCTCCAGATGGGCAAGAAGCAGCCATCGCTCCCCGCAGAAAGCCAGCGCAGGATGGAAATCAAATATTTATTCCTACTCATGAATTTCTGTCTCCCAACCAGTTTCTAATCTCTTCATAATGCTTTCGGTTCCTGAAGAGCCTTATGGAGGTGTTTGCCATAAGCTTTTAAAATGCCTGGATAGATTACGTCAAGTTTTCCTGTGTCCCCCCTAACCAACTGGCTGTGACCCTCTGGGGGGAGAGGAGGTCACCCTGCAGAAGCCGTGCTGCTGGGCTCCCCCCTTTCTCCTGTCCCAGTAGTGACAGACCCACATGTCCTGGGGACACGGCTGGGGTTGGGATGGCGCCAGCACTGGCAGGGTGGCAGAAGGCAGCACTGAAGTCCCTGCCCAAGCACTCTTGGTGTCCCCTTTTTTTCTGCTTTTCTGATGGGGGTTCACACAGATTTTGGTGTGGGCTGGGTTTCCAGGCTCCAGAGGAACAGGTTTTATGCCAATAGCCTACACCAGCGGCCAGGCGGTTTCCATCCTTGTTCATCCTCCTGCATCTTCTGCCTTGGCCGGCAGCCCCAAAAGCCCCTCACAGGGCTCCTGGAGTTTTACTAGGAGGGTCTTCTAGACCAGTCGTCCCTCCCTTATTTCATTTTCTTCTAAGTTAGTGACCCCAGCACTGGTTTTAAACATTTCCTCCTGCAAAAGGTACCGTTCTTCCTAATTATGTTGCTCTTGGGCGCATGAGCAGAGGTCACCTGTTGAACCCCCTCCTGTAGTGATGTGGTGGTGGGCCTCCAGCTCAGCAAAGCCCTTGAGCCTATGCTCCAGCTGAAGTATGTACTCAGAATTATTTTTTTCTTCAAAACACCTCCCTCAACGTTGAGGAGATGTGCTGAAGGGCTGAAGGTGAGAGGCCCAGACTTTGTTTTATGGCATTAAATACCCTCCAGAAGGAGCAGTGGGAGCTGGAGGAGGGATGGCTGGCTCAGCGAGGAGACCCCATCAGCACCCCAGCAATGTCAGGGCCTTGGGGAAAACTGGGTCCTCTGGCTTTACAGAACAGTTTCCCCAAATATTGGTGAGGTTGTGCCTTTCCTAGGAGGGGCAGGACCCACTGAGGGGCAAAAGCATCATGCAGACTTGGCCACAGGTTGCTCTGGAATAGGTGCCTCCAAGAGCTGTGCTGAGGGTGAACCAGCCTGTGTCTAGCTAGGTCAGGAACTCATTACTAGGACTTAATTAGATTTATGCTCCACGTGAGCTCCTCATCATCATGGTCTGACCTGGAGGCTGTGTTTTCCTGCTGGTTTCTGCCTTCTTGCTATTGGGATGGGGGTTCCTCCTCCATGGAGAGGTGCTTCCCCAAGCCCCACAGCAGCAGTCTGTACCCCAGGCTGTTCCATGATGGGGTAGGTGAGAGGTGCCCAAACCACCACCCCTCCCCAGGGCCTTGTGATGATATTTCTGTAATGCAGCTACACAGCTGTGGGCCAGCTGTCTCCCTCCAGGGATGCTGCCCCGAGCATCCCAGCAAAGGACACCTCGGCTTGGGCCGGTTGGTCCCCATTGTCCCCGCAGCGACCTCGTGCCCCACAGGAGGCTCGAACAGAAAACATCACATTTATTGTCCACAATCAGCTTTACAAAAGAAATATCCCAACACAAGCGCACATCAGGGGCCTCTTTCACGAATGTGCATTAGAGAAAGCGCGCGAGCGAGCGAGGAAGAGGAAGAAGAGGCAGCGCGGCAAGGTGCACGAAGGTCACAGTGTTTCCCACTTGGCACAAGGGCTGCGCCCTGTCCCTGCTGTCTCCCCCCCAGTGGGCTGAGCCGCCCCACGGCTGGCTGGCGGGGACGCTGTGGGGGGGGCAATGCAGGGTGGCTGGGCTGTCCCCTCTGCCCGCTTCACATCCCCCCAGGCTGGACCCCGGGGGTGGTGGCCAGCCGTCACCAAAAGCACAAAGTGGGACTTGGGGTAGGGGGGAGCACTGGAAGCTGGACACCGCATTGAGCAACCATGAGACCCCTGAAATAACC
>NW_010112313.1:0-16786 GCF_000699245.1 Pterocles gutturalis
AAGTGTTTTGTAATTAGAATGGCTTTTCAAAGAAAAATAATTTTTTTTTTCTGAAATGAGAAGAACAGGGCTATAGGGCTCTGCCCTCATTACGTTGCATATTTAACACATCAGAACATCCAGATAGATTGTGAGAAATGCAATGAGTATTGTGCTATTGAACTGTCCACCTTAGGAAGAGGAAACCATTAAATTATTGCCTGCCTGGCTTGTGTGTTTGCATACAAAGATGTATATCTCATCCAAATATATCCCTTCGTGTTGGGCAGATATATTTTGTTTCCATATGTAGCTATGTAGCCCTGCATGTTTATTTACCTATCTACCTCTACAGTTGCATCAGACATCACACATTCAACTGGTACGTGAACTCAAAATCTGTACGTCTTAATTGCCAATGAAATATCGACGGTAGGGCAGTCCATGCAGAGGAAAGGCTAGTTGCCATTCCCACCGAACCCCGGCTGCCAGCTCTCCTGTGTAACACCAATCTGGCAGCTGTTTAATCGAGAGAGATCAAGGCAGTGGGAGAATATGGGCTATATTAGTTCAAGGAAAATGATGGTAGACTTGTATAACACAATACTACGTATCCTCCAGGGAGCCGAGCGAGCTATATTTAAACCTCAGGTTTATTTTTGTAACGATCTTGTCAATCAGGGCTATAGTTCTCCTGTGTGGGAATAACTGATTATATGCTGATTAAGGAAGGAAGCTATTTCAATCATATGGAGGCAGTATGTCCTATAAAGTACAGTTTCTTGTGGGCAGTGATCAATAGAGTTAGCAGGGCTTGAGGACAGGTAAGTACCTATTTTAAGAAGTATATCTGCAGAGATTTGACTTAAATCAAAAGCTCATAGAAGTCATGTTAGCCTTGATTATTTTTTTTCCTATCCACACTGTTTTCGTAGTTAACCTGAGATGGGACACCTTTACCTTTTTGCATGTCCTACTGGTACAATGCCTTGATGTGGAACAAAGACTGACGTTAGTGTAACACATGATGTGCCTTGTCATGCACTGCACAAGCAGGCGAAAGGAACTTCTGATGGAGCTCATGCAGCTGGAAGAGTTGTGCCGGGGGCAGAAAGGTAACATCTGCAATGAAATAAAAGCAAGAGGGCCCAGCTAGCTGGTGGCAAAAGCAGAACCTGAGAGAGGATCACCCAGTTCCTCTCTTGTGCAGACAGATAGCGGCTGTTAGGATGCAGTTGCTGCCGGAGTTGGTGATGAGCAGCTGAACGAGGCAGCCTTTCGGGCCAGGAGTACTTCTGTTTGTTAGTTACAAGATGGGCTCCAGAGCAGTCCATGTTCCTGGGGTCTTGGCTTTGGTGGAAGGGTTGTCAGGGGGTGAGACAATCCCAAGTGTCATTACTCAGCTTTTGCAAAAAATTCTCAGTAGTTTGTTCTTTATTACAGGTTTTCCTTGGTTGGGTAGAGGTGGGGAACAAATACTCTCTGGGTTTTGTCTAAGCAGAAAAAAGAGCTGTTCAGAGCAAACCAGCAGAAATCAAGGCACTGGGATTGGGCAGGTCCAAAGTAGAGATGACCTTAAGGGGAATATGCAAGCATCTTTGGCACCTCAGTGGGGAAATGAGGAAGCAGATGAAGTCTGCTCACGGCAGGGATCCAGTTGTGTTGGCACCAAAGCAGTTCTTGAAACTCATTCCATGCTGGAGTAGCGTGAGAAGACCCATGGCACACAGATCTATCAGACTGATTTTGCATCCGTGTGTGGTAAGGTACAATAAAGGATGTCTCCCCAGAGGGAAGGTACGAACCAGCCCAAACCCTTCACATCCTCAGCTTTTGTGACTAATCCTAGATGGACTTGCAGCTGCATTGCCCTACTAGGGACTTGTTTACGTTTTATTTTCATTACTACCAAAACCTCTGCATTGCCAGGCTTGTGTTATGAAATTGCTGCTTGTACACAGTGTTTCTCTGAAGCCATCCCTTGCTTTTTAAATGCTTCCTCCTGCAGCCCTTCTCCTACCCCTCCAGTCTTCCTCGGTGCAAATCTTGGAACATTTCAAACTCAGCGTTATGCAGATACTGGGGAAGAGCTTGTGCTATATTAAGCAACATAAAGTCTGTTTAAGAAAAGCTACCGTCTGGTCCCTGAATTCAGCTGTCCTGGTGACTGCTGTGGCCATCGCTGCCCAGGATTTGCCATCCCAGGACAACTTGGTTGTCCAAATGCTGATGCTTTACAAAGCCTGCAGTCCTCTGTTTTTATAAAAAAAAAAAAAAAAAAAAAGGGCTGAAGGCTCATATCTGGTGCTACTCTGAGCAGCCATAACTGGTTGAAGTCATTGATGAGAATGAGGGGAGAAGGACGTATCCTAGTTCTTGTGCAGTGGGCTGCAGGACCAAGGACTTGGCTGTTGTCTGGACTGTTGCAGTGGGAGTGCAGGCAAGAGGGTCCTGGTGTGGGCTGGGGAGGACAAACCTGGCTAGAGACAAACATATCTCCTCCCAACTCCTAAAAGATAAGCAATTCTAGCACTCAGTGGATCTACAGTGTTACCAGCACGTCTCAGTGGGCTAAAACGAACCTTTGGCCTCATCTACCTTTCAGCTTCTTTTGTCTTACTCTGTTCTGCACATTCACTGCCTTCAGATCTTTTCCAGCAGTAGAGAAAGCTTAAAAGTTGTAACTGTTCCCAAAGCTCATTAAGGCAAGTGGGGAAGGGAGGGCATTGTGGGTGAGGACTCTGTTTTCCCTCTGCTACCTGATCCCTGTTCTCTGAATCTCGCCACTACAGCAGTTCCTGTAAGCTGCAGCAGTAAGCGATACCCCGCCAGGCATCCCAGGAGCTGCCCTTTGCCAAAGCTAACAATAGTTGGTGTGGAGGTTAAAGAATACTTGGTCACCTGCCAAATTCTTCAGTCACAGTCAGAAAGATGCTTAGCAGGGGAAGGGGACGTCACCGAGTGATGTTCAAACTCAGAGGCTGGGAAAGAAAGGAGCCAAGCAAGAGTCAAACTGCCCAGCGTGGAACGGATCCCCTGGTGCCGGAGCAGCCGAGAGGGACTGCAGGCGGCCGTGCTGCAGGGACGGCTCCCTTCCTCCCAGCCTGCTACGGCCTCTTCTCCAGTCCTGAAAACACAGGGGAGTCCCTTGCTGGCAGGGAGGGAGAAAGGACATATTACTGCTTTTACCCTGTCTGAGGTGGGGTTTGGGGACTTGATGTGTTGATGTTGTTGGTGGCCCTGGTGAGGCTTTGCTGCCTGGATGCAGGGCAGGCTGGTGACAGCACAGGACATGTGGGATGCAGGGCAGGCTGGTGACAGCACAGGACGCATGGGATGCAGGGCAGGCTGGTGACAGCACAGGACGCATGGGATGCAGGGCAGGCTGGTGACAGCACAGGACGCATGGGATGCAGGGCAGGCTGGTGACAGCACAGGACGCATGGGATGCAGGGCAGGCTGGTGACAGCACAGGACGCATGGGATGCAGGGCAGGCTGGTGACAGCACAGGATGTGTGCTGTTAGCTGGGGAATGCAGCTGGACTGGTTCTTGCCAGCTGGCCTGCTGGGACAGCAAAGCTAAAGCACGGTGTTGGCTGTTGCACTGAGATCTGGAGGTGCTCTGGTTAGTCCTCTGAGCTGTGGTCCTGCCCTGTTGGGTAGTAGGGTCAGGTTGGAGAGACACCCTCCATGCAGTGGGTTTTCCCTGAGGAACATCATCCTTGTGCTCAGAGGGTGGGGTGGCAGGAGGCAGAGGTCTGTCCTTACAGCTCTCTTCTGCTGGGGAGTCCCAAAGCGTCAGGGTTTCAGGAGATGTCTGCAGAGCAGGGTGACTGTCCCAGGCAGATGCTGCCACAGCGGTGCTGCCTGTGACATGTTCTCTTTCCAGTCACAAATACCAGGAGAAGGCTTTTTGTTTTTGCAGGAAAGCCACAATGCTGCTGTTCATAGACATGCAACCTTCAGGCTTTTAAGTGAGGTCCTGTAAAACGGCAGTGAGATCCAGTTTACCTTGGGCACAGAGTTGCCCTTTCTGGGACTGGCAAACAGGTCTGAGCTCTGTGCATCCCGCTGTTTCATGGCTATGTGAGCAGGCAGGGTGGTCTGATCCATCTCTCCCCACCGGAGCTGCTCTGAAGCCTCCTTGGCCAGAGCCAGCATCGTGGGCCAGCTTTCTCTGCGCAGCTCTCTGTGCTGTGTCTGTAAAGGACAGAATCTTCACCTTGAAGAACTTGTGATCAAAACCCAACAAGAGCTGAAGAACGCTAGGATTGCAGGCAGGCTTTCTGGACAAGGTGAGAGAGGGTGGCAAGTGAGAACATGCAGTTCTGGAGATCGCTGTGCGCCGTTCCCACCTCCATGTCTCTCTTCAACTATTAAAGAAAAGATCTTGGTGATCCCAGCTGCAGTCCGTGTCCTGAAGCTGTTTGGGACACTCACGTCAAAGCCTACCTCATCGTGCATCTTCCTGCCACGTTGTGTTTGTTAGAGGAGAGTCTGCAGCACACATTAGGTACTTACAACCATTTGCATATGGAAGTAAGGCAGATTGCCTTCGTAAAGACTGTCACAGAAGTCGTCTTGGTTACTTCTTTGTAATGGAAACCAAGTAGTGGCACAGTCACTTCTGTTATGAAACTGTTCCCTTCTTGGGGAGTATTTGCGTCTCTGTCAAGATGGTCAGAGGCTGGAGAAGCTCGTTTTCCATGCAGAAGGTAGCTGCACACCCTGCATTTCGCAGCGATGTGCTGTGCGAGATCCAGGATGCGTTGCTGAGGCCAACAGTTCTCAAGCTGTCTGCTTGGAGTCTGACATAGGGAAGCATGTTTTGGGATGTAAATAAATGTCCTGATTTTATTTTACTTTTTTTTTTTTTTTTTTTAAGTATCTCCCCCATGCCCCAGGCTGTGCGTTTCCATATGAGTACCAGCTTTCTGTACAGCAGGGGAACGCTTTGGCTGCCTGACCTCAACACCTTGACCATGAGGCTGGAGTGGGGTGCTGGGAAGATTGCCTTGCTCCCGTACCTCAATCTCCGCTGAAAGATGCGGGCGGGGAGGGTGAGGCACTAAGCTTGCACCACATGCGTGCTTTTCTTTAGTGCATTTGAGAAAGCAAGTGAAATGTTCATTCCTCTTACCTTAGAAATCACGTTAAACAGCATACCCCGTGTCCTGGCAGGGCTGAAGGATGGTCAGAGCTCAGGTTGCTGTGTGGGACGAGCAAATAAGCAAAACTTGGCCACATGCTGCCACCTGGAAGAGCAGGTAACAGTCCGACCCCTTTAACCATCGCTGGGTAGCTGCTGAAATGCAGTGGGCTGGCATCGGCCACTGCTGGCTGAAAGGGTGACCCAAGCCTGTGTGATGCTGGGGGAAGCAGATGCGGTACCCCAGAAATCATCCCTGCTCTCATGGGCCTTATCACGAGGAGGGAGAGGTGGCCGTGCGTCTGTGCCTTCATACCTGCATGGTATCAAAGCTAAGGGGAAAGAGCACCCTAGTAATAGGCTTAAATGGTATAAAAATGGGAGGAGGACTTAGTCATCTGGCTATTATTAAAATACCCAAGGAGCAGACAAATTCCTCCACCCCACTTCCATGAGTTGAGTGGGAGCTGTGGAAGTTGCATCTAGCCTGAATGAAATGCTGGAGTAATTTAAAACGATTTCTTTAATGCCTTAAGTTGTTCTGATGTACCATGTACGTGTATAGGGGCTGGAAGCGTAATCTGTGGATACTTTGAGTGATGACCTGCATACGACTGTTTCATCCTTAGTTCATTTCGGGTCCAGAAAATTAAAAAAAAAAAAAAATCTTTAAAGCAGGTTTTTTTCAAAAGGCTTAACTTACCGCAAGATTTTGCTTATCTGCTCTTATCTTTCCCTCTCTATCTACTCAGCTATTCAAATCCTGTCTGAATTGCATTCATTTCTAACGTGCCATAAAAACTGATACGCAAAAGCTAGTTATTTAGGGAGAATTGCAGAAACTATTTTAATCTCTGTCTTTTGACCTATAAATGAGATAACATGATTAATTTTTGCATGCAAAGCTTAGTGTTTATTAGCATGGTAAAAGGCAATTTGACAATGAAAAATATTCCTGATGGGCATAATAATTAATGTTTTCACTCAAAGTATGAGGGTTTTCATAATGCTGATATACTAAAATGTTTGAAGAAAGAGTTTACTATTTTCCTGTCAGCGATACAAGGAAGCTTCCTTTTTTTGTAGCTCCTGTATCGCTGCTTTTTCTGTGTTCTTTATACTCAATAAGAGTCCAAATCATCACGCTAATTCATTGAGTTGCTTCTCCTGGGTCCCAGATTTGGGTGAACCTTATGACTTTATATTTATGCAGGCTAAACATTGAAAGCTACGTCTTTTTTTTTTTTTTCCTTCTTCAGATTGAATTAAACTATTTACAGTGTCGTCATGTTTCAGTAGAGATTTTTGTGGCTCGAGATGATGGCTTGAACCAGGCGGCCGAGGGAGGGCTGCGTGTGCATCAGGACGTGTACTTTCAGAAGGAAGGCGTTTGGCTTGCTATTTTTAATAGCATGTGCAAAGTGAGAAATCAGGAAAGCATGGAAGAGCTCCTCTAATCTGGAAAACTGCTTTTCTTGAGCTGTGATTCTTCCTCTTGTGCTTCATCCCTCTGTTGGAAGCTGATTTAGAGCGGCTTTATCCGCCACCAGCCTTCCATAGGTGAGGTTAATTTACTGAATGTAGCTACTTGGAGGGTTTAAGAAGAAAAGCCAGAAGTGCTGAATGTTTTATTGGTATAATGAGGGAAAGCTGCCTTGCTTCTCAGCCACTGAGAATGTATTATTAATGCCAAAACACTCCCCTTGAATTTAATGCTATCTCCAAAAGAGGCTGACGAGCTTCAGGAAGATTGAAGAATATCTGGTCCCTAAATCTCTTAGCCATGCTTCTTCCAACAGAAAGTGCTATCACCGATTTTTATTTTATTTTTCTGTCCAAGTCCAGCCAGCCAAGGGTAGGATGGGCACGCTCGGGTGCTGTGATAGTCCCTGCTCAAGCAAAGGTTGGACTGGAGACCTTGAGGTCTCTCCTGGCTGACGTTGGTTTCCGACACCTCCATGGCAGGGGGTTGGAACTCGATGGTCTTTAAGGTCCTTTCCAACCCAAACCATTCTGTGATTCCATCACATAACCCTCCTGAGGAACTTGAATTCTAAATCTGGTTCTGAATTCTGTGCCCCGCCTCTTCCTCCTCCCATTCAGTTTCATCACGGGCGATGCTACTTTGAGATTCAGCTTAGTTTTTGGAAACTTTGCCTAGGCAAAGACATGCAGTAGGAATTCATTATTTACTTGAGAATCCTTGTGCATGCTGTGCTTGCTACGATGGGAAAGTGTCCGTTTCACTGCCACTTCGAATAACCCCAAATTCAGTCTCATAAATACTTGTGGCTCCAAGGTACTGTCAATGAGAGGGAAACAGCAGTGATGCCAGCAAAACGAGGAGGAAAAATGTAGAATCCAGCACCTTTTAGTATATGGAGGAAAATAAATTACTCGTACATAAACGGACTTGGATTTCTTAATTTCACACTAATGAGCCATTGCAGCATAACTGGGCTGGCAGTAGAATAAGCTTCCTCAGCAGGACCTGCTTTCTGTAATATTTCCAGCATAGCTGATCTCTTTGGAGGCTAAATCTGAGCTTTTTGAGATATTTTTCTAGCCTTAAATTCATATCCCCTTTTAGCATTGACCAGCGCTCCTTGTGTTCTGCGCTCGCCTGCTACCCAGTGCCATACGTTATCAAAGAATTGCATTGATGAAGTCAACTGTTAATTTTTAAACTTTTTATTCCTATCATTGTGTCCCAGTGGAGAAATTACATCCTGCAAATTGTAGCCATTCTATTGCCATATGAGTAGTGAGGGAGAAATCAGCAGCGAAGTTGAAAAATTACCGTCCTGAGCCTCCTCTCCCGGTCAAGATTTTAAATAAAGCCCGTGGAGCTACTCCGGATTTGCACTCGTGTCATAAATGCATCACCTGGTCACCAGCAGGCAAAGGCCAGGTCTTTAGTGCCTTACCTAAATGACAACACAATCCAAATAAATAGCTCTTATACCATATAATCAGTTTAAGTACCTTTGAACCTTAATTATTAACTACTTAAGAAGCAGTAAAGTTTGAAGAAGTAATTTTATGTTGGTTTGAGGAAATGGTAAAATAACAGACAGTTGGGGCTTTGACTTTCTTCCTGCCCCTTTGAAGGCAGTTTATTGGTACCAATTATGTAGCTTTGAGGCTTTTGTTGTAGTAACTGCTGTTAAATTGCTATGTATTCAAAAGTCAGAATATACACCCCATCTTAAATGTACTTAATAGTAATTTTTGTAACAAGTGGCTCTGTACTGAGACATGTCTGTGCCATTGCTACCGACCATGCTACCAGACATCTGGAGTTACCTGTCGGTTTTACTTGGATGATTCATCCCTCGGTACCATGCGTTTCAGGCTTTCCTACCTAAGCTGTCTTTATAGTGCATTCCCCTCCCCAAAAAAATCAATGTCCAGGAACAGCAAGCCTTTGGTGTGTGTGTGGTTGTTTGTTTTTTTTTGTTTGTTTTTTTTTTTTTTTTAAACCAAAAAAACCAAAACAAAACTAGGGATGAATTTTCTACCTCCTTTGATTAGAACATTCACAGAAATAGTGAGGACAAGCCTGACATGCTGGAGCAATGCAAGCATGCAGCCATGGGCAGTATACAGAGACAAAAGGCAGAATGTGTTTAAAATCTTAATTCTTTTTAGCAAGAAAATACCAGTTTTGATTAAATTGTCCCTTCTGTGGTACCACCTTAAGGTTGACAACAGCAGCACTGAGCGCAGAATTCAGGCTCATGCTCTGCTGTCTGTGAAATTGAGAAGAGCATCTTTGGGGCTGATGCTGAGCTTTGCATGAACAGAGATCTTCTAGCGCAAGCAACACTCTGCACTCTGCAAGTCAGTCAAACGGTAGGAATTTTTGGATTGATGGCCTGTTATAGACGTGCTGCTATACATATGAAAACAGGCAGTTCCTTTTTTATTTAAAGGTTTTCAGGAACAGTGAGTCCAGAAGAGTCTCGCTGAATCTCAGCATCATTAAAGCTGGCGTCACCACCACTGAAAGGAGTTCGCGCTCGTGTGGAGCTGATCTTCGGTAATCGCAAAGGTGGGGCTGGTGCTCAGCTGCTTTACTGCTCTTGTCTTCCCGAAGTCATCTTTATTACCCAGAAGCTTCACAGCAATTTGGTCATCCAAACTAAACGGAGCAGTTAGACACTGGCCCAGGTTGCCCAGAGCAGCTGTGGATGCCCCATCCCTGGAGGGGTTCAAGGCCAGGCTGGATGAGGCTTTGGGCAACCTGGGCTGGTGGGAGGTGTCCCTGCCCATGGCAGGGGGTGGCACTGGGGGGGCTTTGAGGTCCTTTCCAACCCAAACCATCCTGTGATTCTATGTCCTGAGTGAAGCTTTCCATCCTGTCTTGAAAGTGGCTGTGGTGGGCGGTTGGCTTGGAGAATACTGGGAAGGACCATGTAGGTCGACATGACCCACTTTGGTCACACCCCTGTAGCTTCATATCAGTTCTGTAGGTTGGACTTGAAGCCTGGCTGGGGCACCCAGGAGGTGTTCAGTGCTTTGATCTTCTCTCTTTGATCTTCAGATGTGTGAAGGCTTTGTCTCCTGCACAATACCTGCTGGTGGGCAGTCCTCCTTGAGTCAGCACTTCTGTTTGGCCTTAGGGCTAGTAGTCAATGGTCTAGCAAAGGATAATACATGGCATTTCTGGGCTATCTGCTGCCTGTCAGCAACACTGGTGTAAGTATCTGACTCTTCTCCCTCCTGTTTGCAAAGGAACTGCCTAAAAATCAGTTTTTCTCTTTTGCAGAAAATCTCATTTCCTTAAGTTTTTGTGCTGAATTGGGTTGAACCAAATATATATATATTTTTTTTTTTTTCTTACTGTTCAGGCCAGTCAAGGGCTTCCTGGACTCTGCACCTACTAATAGAATAGAATCTTTTCAGTTGGAAGGGACCTACCATGACCATCCTGTCCCACTGTCCGACCACTTCAGGGCTGCCCAAAAGTGAACGCACATGCCTAAGGGCATTGTCCAGATGGGTCCTGCCTTGGAGCAGAGAGTTTGTCAACATCTGACCTATTACGAGCAGCACAACTGGGATTAGAGACTCATGTTTTCCAGCTACACAATTTCACTGAGTGCTGTTTTTGTAGGGAGGTATCACAGTGCTCTTGCTGATCTCTGAGGCACTGTGGTTTTCATGTGATGCTTTTAAGGCTTTCCAGGTGGAGGTACATATGGACCATAAAGCTTTATCATTGTTTTTAGTTCTTGTATTATATCCCTAATCAACCTTATAGCTCACCCAGTTGTTGAAGTGTGGAGGTTAAGTTGATGGGGGAGGCATTTTTGTACCAGCTTTCCATTTTAGCTGCCTCTGTAAAAGAGAAACAGTGCTCTTGGCCGGGAAAGGAGAGCCACATAGCCAGGAGAGCATGCATATTTTTCTCTTAAAAAATACTGCATTTCAATCTTAAGTAACATATTGAATTTGCTTTGAAATTATTTCCTTAAAAAATAATTAAAGAACAAAAATATCTCAATTTTAAACAGAGCAAACAGCAATGCTTCATTTAAAGCTCTAAAATTTATTTTTTTCGTGGCTTTTTTTTTTTTTTCCGTGGCTTTTCCCAGGACAGTTCACCAGAACTGGTGATGACATTGCAAGTGTTACAACTGACTCCATCAAGTATTTCTGCGTGGAAGATGTCAGCTGCAAATGTTCTGACCACATTTACCAACGGTTACTGGCTCAAGCGCCTTGCCAAGGCCATGGGAAACTGTTTAGTTCCGTGAGAATGGCTGAGCTGGCCTCACCTGGATGGATTATCTTGTATTATCTACCAAGAAAGCATCACTCAAACCAGATCCCATTGTCCTGCTTTGTGAACTGGATGGTTTTCACCCCATGTCCCAGAATAGCCCCAGCTGGCACCACTAGCTATGAACGACGTGTATTTATAGTGGTGCTGCCCGGTACCAGAAATAGTGACCAAGGTGGCTACCAGCCAATGGCTGCTGAATGCCCTGAGTCTAACGAACTGAAAAGCTCGTGTACCTCCTCGAGGGGAAAAATGCAATCAGATTGTGCCTAATTATGACCCTCAGATGATGATAGAGCAATCCAGAAATAGCAAAGCATGGGCAGCGAACTCCCTTGATGGGAGACAAAACTGGATGGGCTGGTGTTGGATCCGACTGGGCTGCTGGTTCCGTTCCTGGAGGGGCTAGTTTATGGCTACACGAGGCAATCAATCAGCTCCTGCTCTTCTGGAAAAGAAACCCCTTGGCTCAGCCCCTGCTGGCAAAAAAAAATTGTGGGGCTGGAGAGCCGGAGTGTCACACAGCTGTGCCAAGTCCGAGACACCAGCTTGTAAATCACCTGGGTTCAGCCCCTCTGTGTCTGTACAGTGGGAGAATGGCTCCAGAAACCTCTGGTTGTTAATGGAGTGACTGTGTGTGGGGACTGCACGGCAGCGTGGCTCTGGGCTCTATGTTGGATGGGAGGCTGGCTGGTGCCTGGCCAGTATGTGTCTGTGTACGTGGTGGGGTCGAGGCGTGTCTTCACGACCTTGTGCAGGAATTGTATTAGGAAGCCAGTGTGGGTTTAGTGTGTCACCCTGCTGGTCTCAGACCTGGCTTGGGTAGTATTTGCCATTTGGGAGTGGTTGGATCCAGATATCGATGTAGTGTAGCTGGCCAGAGAGCTTAAGGGGCTTTGGAAGGAGGTTGTGTTGGTGATAACAAAGGGGTGGCACAGACCAGGAGGGCTCCTGGGTTAAATCCCATTTCTGAATTTTCATGTGTTGAAATCACTTCTAAATCGATCTTCGTACCGTTCAGCAGCACAGAGAGGGGAAGGGAACACAGCCCTGAACCAGGGCATTGGTGTTTTGTTTCCTCCTGCTAATCCAAAACTTCCAAAGCATGTTTACCCCTAGCCTGGTGGGGTGTTGTTAGCTCCCCCTCTTCCTTTTTCTGACGTTCGTAGCTCAAAGGGTGCTCTCTGAAACAGCTCGGACTAGTTTGACTGGAGAGATGCGACCCATGCCAGCCGCCATCACAACTAGCCAAGTTGAAGTTTACCAGTTATTTTTTGGATGATGGATCCTAGTAGTTTTTCAGCACTATTGGTGGTCAAAGATTGTGGAAGGATGGAAGCACATCTGGTCTGTTTGGCAGGATAGGCAAGGACGTTAGGAAATCCCTGTTCTTTTTTCTCTTCCAAGTGATTCCTATTGTAACGTGTTGTTTTGTTCTGTGTTGGGTTTGTTGTTGTGTGGGGTTTTTTTGTTTTTGTTTATTTTTTGTCTTAGCTGTTGTCAGGCCTGTATGTTTAGGTGGTACTTTATGGGTATGGTATGGTAACGTCCCTCCTGTGCCTCAAAGGCCCTAATCTTTTCCCGGGTAAAGACGGTGATGCAAAAAGCACTGGGAAAAAGGTCTGAGAGCTGTTTCTGTAAGTGTGCTGCTCCGTGTGCTGTATCCCAGAGGGACATCCTTATGGAAACAAAGATGAAGGGACTGAAGGAGCAGTCCACATAATTGTCACTTTTTTGTCACAATTGCTAATCATCTGGCATTTCATGACATCTTTTTCTCCTCCTGTGCTGTCAGCTCTAATACCTGCTTTACAACCTCACGTTCGCTGGGATGGCGGAAGATTGGGATCCCATAGCTGCTTTATGGTGGGTTTGCCGTGAGACCCAGCAGATGGAGATTGCCTTGGATCGTAAATGAAGTTACAAGTGCGTGTGATCGAATGCCAGTGTGCATCACTGCCCTCTTCGTGTTTTATACTGCGTGTGTAACGTTTCTATTAGCTCTAGCTGAAGGACTTGTTCATTTGTTTGCACCATTTTGCAGGATATACCAGACTTCTGTCTAAAAGATAATCCTCATACTTCTCTTACCAATAAAGCCTGATTGATGTATGCTTTCTGCTGGGATCTAAATCCTTCAGTATAAGAGACATTTTGCTTACATAAAACACTCATACTTTTAAATATCAGAATCTTTATAGAGCTATGAAAATGTTATTAATCTTGCATATAATCTGACTCTTAATTTTAAAATCTACAGATGTTTTGTAAAATTATTGTAGTAACCTTAGTTTAAAATAGTGTAGTTGGTTTGGAGTAATAGTCTGTAAAGCTTCCATGCACAGTAAATCTCATTTTTCATATAGAAAAAGATCTTCAAAGACAAATATTTGCAGTAATAGAAAAGGTAACATAGAGAAATGTTGTCAAAGAACATTATTCTCTGTATGTTTCCTTTCTTTTCCTTATAGATCCTCACTGGAGGGAAGTCGCCAGGGCTGTGGCTGGATGTGTGTGCCTCTAACAAGCGGCTGGTTTTCATCACCCTTCTGTGCAGGGAGGGGATTGGGGGTTTTGAATGGCGGGGTTTAGGAGAGTTGTGCCGCTTTGATGTTCGAGGTCTCTCAGGTACTAGTTGGGTTTGGTTGGGTTTGTGGGTGATGGATGCATTTGGGACTGGTCCAGAGAGACCAATGAGCCCATCTCACCAAACACCGCCAAGGGCACACTCTAGTTAGATACCTGCACGAGGGTGTGTGTCCACCACGGAGTATCCAGGGTGCTGGTGCTTAAGCAAAGATGTCTGTAATGCTCTCTACCCAATATTGTCTGTTTTAATACTGCACCCGTTTCCCCAGTACGGGGCAGAGTCACAGGAAATCAAAATCCTTTTCTGAAAGTGTTCTATTTCTTCCTTTGCAAAGCCCAGCCAGGAACAAGCAGTGTCAGCTCCTTGTAGTATTCGGGTGCTTTTGGAGTAACACAACTGACCTTGGATATTTGGCAACGGTCCCAGCAGTCAGGCAGAAATATTGGCAAAGCCTTTCAGGCCTGGTATAGACTTGATTTTGGAAGACTCATCTCCTAGAAAGTTCAAGGGTTTCAATGTTGGCTTTTGTCCAGACTAGGAAAAAAAATGGAATGGGGAATTTGTGGGACATGGAAGAAGTCAGTTCAGCAACACTGAACTGCTTTGTTTTGATGGTTCTGTTCAACACCAGCTCACCACCTCAAGGATGTTCAGGTCACACGTGTCCATGTGACATTTAGTATTTTGCCAAAAGAGCCCAAATGCTTCATTCTCATTGACTTCAGTATTTTCTCCTAGGGACACACGGCTTCTGGAGCTGAGTCTGGCAGCTGGGCTCCTCTTTCCTCCCCTGGCGTCAGCCTGCCCGATGAAACAGGAGCCTTTGTCACGTACAATGCGAAGTTGTCGCATAGCTTTTTGCATTCACGGGTATCAGGGCTACAAAAAGGAAGCTGAGAGGTTTATCAGTGTGACAAAGGAAAATGAAGCACAGAGTAGAAGCAACTAGCTCAAGGTCGTCCTCAGCATTGCTAGGATAACTCTCATTTGAGCACAGTTAGAAACAAAACTAACCTTTTCCATGATACTGAGCTGGGACACCAGAAAATTAATATCTTTAATGAAAGACAGAGAGACTCGTTATCGCAACGTGGAAGATGGAGTTTCCCTCCGTTAGAGAACGGGGGTACGAACCACGAGTCTGAAGCAGTGTGTTAGCAGGGAAAGGCAGCCATGTTTACTAAAAACATTCTTCCACTATTTTGGGTTAGTTGAACGTGGCTGGATGTTCTTATTTAGTCCTGTACGATATTTCTCTGCAGTTACCCTGCTGAGATTGTCTCAGTATTGAAGACGCTGGGTTTTTTCCTTGCATGAGGGGAAAACAAATCCAAAAGGCAATTCTCAGTGGTGGCAATGAAGGAAGCCTGGGGGCTTGCTGAGGAGGCGTGTGTGGACCTGGTTCCTAAGCAGATGGTTTCTTTCTGAGGATGATATTGTTGCCCTCCTTTGGCGTTCCAAGGAAGGTCAGCTTGGAAGAGCAGTAAGTCAGCACAGTATTTATGCTCATTTCTAGCACTTATGATTCCTGAGGTTTCGGGGCTTTGAGGAAATGGGATGTTTCCTGCTCTTGACCCAGGTATGTCCATGTCTCAGTGTATGTACAGAGATTAGAGGCTGCAGTTCTTAGTCTTACATGAAGATTTTTGGGGAGTTAAGAGAAAGCTAGGTCTCTAAGGCGTTCACTTTCTTGCTCCACCTGCCAGGATCCTATCCATCCTCGCAGGAGCGCTGTGGTCCTTACAAACAGGGGTTCGGTGCCCTACCTGCAAGGCAGACTTTTGACTCCCCCCAAGCACCAGCCTCCCTGAAGGAGTGAGTACCACTGATACAGGAGCGCACTGAGGACAGAGCGATGCCTTTGTTCGGGGTGGCGAGCGGGGGGGGGGTTGTGCTCTTGGAGGCATAACCCAGCCTTCAAAGCCAGCCTTTGAATTGCAACTTCAAAACCAAGGTAGCTGCTGGAAAATCAGGGAGTCCAGGGGAACAGTTACATAATGCAGACTTCAATGTGTATTTTTCCCAGAGATGGGTGTGAGCTGGTCAGTGGTTTAGAGGTGAGTGCATGTTCCTTAGGATGTGTCCTCCAGTCGGTAGGACCCAGGGTCCCAAGAAATGAATGGCAGTGGAAGCATACAGAAGTATCTATATGTGGGTGACGCTGCTTTCTGTTAGGGGAGAGGATATACAGAAATACAGTGTTTATCTCTGTAGCCCACACATACAAGGATATAATTTGTAAAAAGATAATACAGCTTTCCTGGTCCCCTAGTTTTTGTGAAGTTTAACAATTTAGTACTTTGTTAGAAAAGCTGGACTTCTTACATTCGGAAAATAACAGATACCTCTGGGTAGTTTTGCTTTTTTGCTTTTTCTCTAAATTCAAACTGTTCACTCTTAGTGGTTCGGTGTCTCCTGGCTGATTAACTGTATGGAAAACGGATATTTCTCAAAGATCTGTGCATAGTGTTCACAATATCAGCTGCTGTCTAATCTCTGCTCAGATAGTACTGAAAGGCAGAAAACAAATGGGAAGACACTTCTCCACAGTTGAAGAATAAGACTCGAGGACTATGCTATGATGTATACTTTCTTCAAAAAGCAATGTATGCCAGGAGAAAGGATTTGTGTAAATCTGTCCAGGTGACAGGCTGTTTCTTGTAGAAGTCCAAGAACCTGGTTGAGTGTTAAATTCCACCTGGAAACTAGTCAGAAGCCCAGGGTGGACGTGAGAACGTTGGTGTCATGTATTCCTTGCCTGACCTGTTGCTTGGTAGGTTGGCAGGATCGTGGTGTATTAGTTTAAGCCCTGGATGCTTTCTTTGTGGAGGTACCCGAGTCAGTGCAGAGCTCCAGGGTGCTCCTGCTGCCGCAGAACCAGTCATACACATGACGTGGTCCCAAAGCTGGTGCAATCTCATTTTTTTCCAGGCTTGTACCTGACTTTTCTCAGCCCAGAGTCTTGGGGAACAGTGGCTGTGTTGTTGTGGGAGTACCTGGTTGGGAGGCTCTCCAGCAAAGGTTGGGATGTGCAGATGGAGCCAGGGATGCTGGCTGGGTTTCGAAGCTGTCTGGCTCTTGGATGGCTGGGAGAGCTGGATTCAGGGCTGTACTCCTCCCAGATGTGCAGTCTGGTGAGATGCAGCGTGGCTGCTGTGCAGAGCGGTGGGAGAAGAGCTGTCGAAGCTGTCAGCTCTACGATATGTGCTGGGCACCAGTGGGGTCCTGCTCCCCATGGCAGCGCTACTTCTGGAAAGCTGTTTAACCGGGTAGGGATTT
>NW_010112313.1:16817-33258 GCF_000699245.1 Pterocles gutturalis
TCTCTGTGTGAACAACAGAAAAGAGGGTGCCAGCGCTCCCAGCCACGGAGCACCAGCGTTGCAGATCAGCTTGCCTTTGCGCTTCATCCTTGCACTTATTTTTTAATATGAAATACTATGTATTGTTATTTCTGCACTTGCCAGGCTCAACCAACAAGACATTAGTGGATGTTTCCATCATCGAGAAATCTCTTCCTCTGGTTACTTGGATTTATTGATTTATTTCAAACCACTGCTTATTAGCGTATTACATAGATACTTCTCGATATAATCCTTCTGAGAGGTCTAGAGGTTCCCTCCTTTCAGTCTTCGCATAGTCATTTGAGGAAGCAAGCGTGACAACCCCAACCTTCACTCATCTGTATTGCCAAGAGCTCTCGTGTGCACTCCTCTCAAACCCCTCTCGGGTGCCCTAGAGGAGCTAAATGAATAATGTACAGCCTTGAGGAGAATGGGGCTAATTATTTAGGAATCACCCTTGCTAAGGCAAAGATATTTAAATAGAGTCTCAAACGTCCGCCTTAGCGAGCAGCTTGCCTGAGACACCCTGATGGGCAGGCGCTGAGCTCCGGTAATTTTGCGTGGGTAGGATGAGAGCGCTTAGGTCTGCTGCAGTATGCAGTAGGGTGCTGTCAAAGAAATGACAAAATCATTGTTTGTCCCACAGAATATGCATCTGTGAAAGTCTATTTTCCAGCTAGGTAGTTTGGAGAAGTTTTAATGTGCATCTGAACGCTGTCTTGGCGTTGTGTGTGTGTTTCTGCTTTCGCACCCCCCAGATTCTCATTTGCCCAGTGGAGCTGTGTCCCACAGGTGACTCCCTGGAAAGTGACATCATCCCTGAGTGGTCAAAACTAGCCAAAGATGCCCCGAAATAAGAGACTCCTCGTTGTTCTTGGATGCTTCGGAGTTTTTGTTTTATGCTCTTCTGGAAAGTCCCAGGGACTAGGGCACAGTGTTATTGATGGTGACAGCTTGGCTCTTTTCAGGAGAAGGGGAAAATAATATTTTAATTGATTTGTTAATTGCAGATCAGGGTCAGTGACTGTCTGTGGAAGATTAATTGGCTTATCTTGATCTGATTCCATGTTGGATAAGTGTCTCTATTGCAGCATCCATCAGCTACTGCCACCCCTGTGCTGGGCTGGGGGGATGAAACCAGCTGGGGAGGGGGTGCATGGGCAGCGCCTGCTGCTGATGGAGATGGGACCTGCCCTGGCAAGAGAGGATGGGGATGGGCTTCAGTCTCGGCTGGCTGCTGCTCAGCTTTGCCAGCACAGGATGTGTGCACCTTTCCAAGGTGGTGTTTAGAGGAGTTTGATTTCCAGGGGTAGGTGTTGCTGAGCCTGTGCAGCTCTGATCGAGCTGGTGTCAGGACAGGCCCTCACCACAGAGCTGCAGAGAGGAATGTCAAAGGGGGATGGGGAAAGGTGATCCACTGATTCCCTGGTTTGAACTCCCCAAATAAGCCTGGAATCAAAATAAGCCTGAAGTCTGTTGAATTCTGCTCTGAAAGAATATTCTTCTTGCCTGGGAATTAACAGAGCTGTGATGCTGGTCCAGCACCTGAAGTGGGGCTGAGGCTGGGATGCTCTGTGCCCCGGAGAGTCCCTGCCTCAGGAATCTGCCTGGGCTCTGCAGTTGTCACCTCCACATTGGATTGGCATCCTCGGCCTCATTGGTGTTTCAGTTTGAAGCGGTGTGGGCTTTTCATTATAAACCATTTTTCATTTTATCCTTTTCACCATTCCCAATCCTTTTCACCATTCCCTAGCATTAAGGAGGCTGCGTTATGCTTTGCTTTGAGGATCAGAGGCAGGGGGACGGTGGCTTTGTGTGTGTATTTTTTGCAGCGCACTGAGCCCAAACCTTCCAACTTAATGGGACAGATTTGCAAATTCGCACCTGCAAATTCCCCCTTCCCAGGGTTTTTGCGTGCGAGGCTCAGAGAGCAGCCTGCGCCTGCTTCATCTCGCAGCTGCGATCAATGGAGGGTTTGCTCTCTGGTAACAAATGCCTGGTCCTGCAGCACTGAGCCCCTTCGGGGAGCAGCGATGCTCGCCCAGGTGAGCAGGGGCCAGCAGCACAGCCCTGCCCCTCCGTGTGCTGGCTGCAAATATTGTCACAGCACAAGTGCACTGGAGCATGTATAAAGCACCGCTGCTGTCTAATCCCACAGATATTTTTTTTAATTTTTTTTTTTTTTTTGCTGGTGCTGGCATGTAAAACATCAAGCAGCTGTAGTGCAGGAGTCTGGCCTTTTTTCTGCTTCTTCCTGCCGGTGGTTCACGCATTGCATTTTTCCCCGAGATGGGGAAGCTCAGACTCCCATAACCATGGAAACCTGGTTTGTCTTCCGAATAGCTTCAGTTGTACTCAACATCTGTCTCCCTGCGAAAACGAAGGCTGCAAGCTACAGGTGAGTTGTGTGCACTCTGGGGATGCTAAAACCCTTGAGCCCTTTCAGCAGGCTCCTGGCCCACCAGAATGGAGCAGCAATGCTGAGATAACGCCTGAGAGGCTTAGAAAAGATATTCCAGGCAGGGGGGGAAAGTAGGGAGCAAAGGAAGGCTCTCCAGAGGCCGGAGGGTGTTATGAAGCAGAATAAGAAAACGCTGCATTTTGGTTGTCTTGCTCTGCGTGTGTTGGTTTGACATGCTGGGCATGTGGAGCTTTCTGTTGGGACTTTAATGCTTTTAAAAAAAGTCATGTTCCATTTTAAGTTAGCAACCCTTTAAACAGCTTGTAGCAGAGAAGGAAATCTGGGTATAAGCTGGTGAGCATAAAATCAGCTTTGAGATGTGGTATATGCCTCTCTCTGGTAACTGCACGTCTCCATCCAGCCCCTCACTGAGCTGCTGGAAGGATGATTGCTGTCTCGTGGCGCTGATTTGGTGCTAGCAGTGTTGCCGAACTGGTGGACATGGGGGAAAAGCGAGGAGAAGTGTTTTAAAAAGAGGCTTAAACAAATTCAAGAGGGCTCTTTCTCCTGCATTTCTGCATAGACATGCATGCGTCTCCTACGGGCTGCGATTAAAACTTTCCTCTTTGACAGCTAGATATGTCAAATAAGAGCTAAGCACGGTTGCAGCCGCAGACTCCAGGCTTCCAGGAGAAGCCCTGCAGACTGTCAGCCTCTCGGGCATCGCAGGAGCTGGCGAAGCTGTGCTGCGTTCCCCATGTGCTGAGTCCTGTGTCTCTTCAATGCAGGAGCAGGGCTGGTGCAAGCTTTTAGGAGGGTGTGGGGAAGTGCTTTCCCAGAGCAGGGAGGTGGTTAGTGCAGTGACCTGTGCTGGGCACTCTGCTTCTGCTTCCAGCTTGCAGAAATAGGAGCAACCTTGTCCCCTGGCAAACTGGAACCTCAGCGTGTCCCTCTGTGAGATATTTCCCTGTGGGGGCTTTAACGCTTAGTGCTTATGAAAGGTTTTGAACTTTTGGATGGTACCTGCTGCAGAGGGCACTGACAGTGGTCCCCAGATGTCTTTGCTGATGCAGCAGGCACATGAAAACACTGCCATCTTCCTTGTGTACGGTACAAAGAGATGCTGCAGCTGCTCTCAAGTTAAAATCAGATGCTTCTGAGCCAAACCCGTAATACTGATCTGACACCTATCACCTGGAGGTGTTGTGAGCATGAAGAAAAGGCAAACAGTAGCAGGTAAAATCCCCTAAAATCAGGTTGTGTCTGAACAACAAAAGCTGGGAAATTCTTTGTAGCTCTGCTTGATGTAGCTGTTGATGTTTGACATCTGAGCACAGAACCACCCGTCCGTCTGATGGGTCCACATTTGCTCATGGACATGATAAGCATAAATCTCTGCGTTCTCCATAGCAGGCTGGTAGGAGGGTTTTCATGCCAGTTGCTGCAGTGTTCGAAGGTTGGACCACATCAGGGAGTCAGTACTCCAAACTTGCCCTCCCGGTAGGGATCCTGGCCAGGACAGCCAGGCAAGATGGACCCTCATAATAACAATATGCTTCACAGAAAGAGTTCTTCGTTTTCTGGCTCCTTGAGTGTTTGGTGAGCAGAGAAACAAATGCCTGTGTCTTGTCTGCAAATCCACACAAAGATCTGGGAATGGATTCTGCCTGGGTCCATCTATATACACAGCAACGGCTGTAGGTTATTTTACTGGCAGTTAGAAATCAATGGTTTTTTTTCCCCCCCAGCTTTTTGGCATTATAGATGCTTTCCCACTCCCTGCTTACACAGAGTGACAGGCTCTTTGGTCAGGATACCTGGATCCCCATCTGTTCAGAGTACTAGTCTGTATTTCCAACCTGGACCCGAGGAACCTTTTCCTCAAGTAAATTTAATCAAGACTGCTCCTTCTAATTAAACTTCAGTTAAAATGCATTTTATGACCAAAAAAGCTTTTTTCTTTTGTTAATGCAAGAGCCAGCTGGGAGCACCTTTTCCCTGTAGGAGCTCCTGGGAGCCAGCAGTTCCAGCTGTTGGCTCTCACAGCAGAAGTGCACTGAGCGGTTCCAGTGCTTGCCTCCACTGGTGGAAGGTACCCCGGACTGCTCCACGCCCGCAGTTATTTTGTCCTCTTGTCGTAGCGATTCCTCTGGCAGTACCAACCTGCAGCTCTCTTTGTACGGTCACTGTAGACTAGACTATACGTGCTCTGTGCATTTTATCTATGTGTATACATGCACATATCTATAAAACCCACATGTTTATTAACTTTGCTACAACAGCAGCCATTCACCACCCTGTCTATGCAACTGGTGGGATGTAGCGATGGCAAATGTTACCCGAGCTATCTCTGGGAGCAAATTAGCTTGATTAGAATAATATTGCAAATAGTGCCTTTTTTTTTTTTTGTGCTCTGAGTTGACTCTGGCATTTATAAAGTAACACAAGTTCAAAGCCAATGCCTGTATCAACGTTTCACAGCTGAGACTCCAGCTCTAACAATATCCAGTAGAGACACTGGGGTGTGTGTGAGAGAAATAACCCCACCTGAGTAGGTACAAAGTTGGACCTTTGTTGTGCTAGAAAATATATGGTTTTTTGATTCTGTCTGTACTTAAGGTTTGTACAATGAGTTGGGTCTTAATGGCAATAATGAGTGGAAGTGCATTCACGATGAACAAGTCAGCATCAGGGCAGGTGGTTCTTGTACGTACATTGATTTGAAGATGCCAGGGTGACTTTGCTGGGGCTGGCGATAGGTGCTGGTTCTGTCTGCTGAATTGCATTTTCCTGGGAACCAGCTTCTCGCCAGCCCAAGTCTATTTATGGACCAAATGGTGAACGAGCAGCTACTGTTTGGGCTACATTTGTGGAGCTGAGGAGCCCGAGTGAATGTGAATGCAGAAGTGACAAATCATCCCATTGCTGAGGAGAATCGCTGATGACTGCAGCTGTGGCGCAGGCTCTGCTCACTGTTAACATTTCTGCATCAATAACATAGGTCTGCAAAGGTGCTATAGTTAAGGGTCAAGTTCCAGGGAAGGCGAACAAGCTGCTGGGGTGGTTTCAGGACACCTTGGTAATAATTTAGCCTCTTCACTTATTTACTCTGTGACCTTAGCCAACTGTTGTCCCTTTACTATGCTTTTGATGTGCAGTCAGGTTTTTGATTTACCTGTTGAGACAATAAATGCTTGAGAGGCACTGTCCCTTTTCGTGTCATGGCACTTAGTGCTATCAGTCCAGATCCCAATAATTCCTCCAGGGTATTAGAGTTGGAAATGATCTCATAGCAGCTATGGTACATAAAGGAGCTGCATGTGCCCATCTAGGGAAAGTATCCCCCCCTTCAGGGGACACGAGATGCTTTGTAGTGCAGGTTAAACGAGATTACTGCAGTGGCTTCTTTTGGACTCTCGAGCTAAGAAGTGACTATGGGTTGGTTTTTGGTGTGCCATAGGCTTTCCTGCTAGAGGAGGATGTGTGTGGGTACTTACCACGTCAACATGATATGTTAAAGGAGCATCCTTGGGTTGCCAGGAGACCTTTAGCTGATCTGGCTTTTCACACGATAGTCCGGTCTTGATTCCAAAAGATCCAGTGACAACTGAGCTTGTACAACACACAAGGAATCAAATGGGAGAGCTGCTCTACTTTTGCTCTTGGCTCTCGGTTCCCCCAGAGTTTGGAGCTCAGCTGGGTCTGAAGCCGCACCTCTCCCAGGAGCGAGATGCCAGCGATGGGCTGGTTGCACTGGCGGGGACACACGGCTCCTGGCTCCGTGTGCCGGGGGGACCAATGCTGAGCAGGTGCAAAAAACTGCTTCTCTGGGCAGAGGAACTCAGGGAGGGAACCAAATGGATCAGAGTTGTAATGCCCAACTTCTGCCTGTTCTGAGCTTTGAATTTTGGGTTTGGCTCTAAATGTAGAGATGCTTTTTCTAAGAATCAAGTCCAAACTGCCCTGTCTTTAAAGCTAATGTGCATGTCTCCATAGGGTTGCTTCTGTCATTGCTGCCCGGTGTGACCTGGGTGTGAAAAGCACAATGAAAAGGTGGCGAGGTGTGGGTAGGGATTTTCTAGGGGGTGGGGACTGTACTGCCTCTTTCTACAAATGAAGGTTGAATATGCTTTGAAAGGTAACATATTTGATAAATGATTTAATGTTATTTAAAATGCAATTTAAAGCCATATGGAGAGTCGCAATGTAAGGCATCCTCAATCACCACTCACTTCTGGAAAGTCAGTAATGTTTCATCTCATTAGCAGTGCCTACAGAGCTAGAGCTGTATAACCGAGTCTGGAAAAGGGCCTGATACAAATCCCTGTATCGCTCCCTCCCCAAATCCAAAGAAGCCAGAAAAAAATCTCTAATCAAAAGGTTCCTCCGCTGGCCAGTTGCTTGTGTGTTCTGTAAAATAATAGATTCTTTCCATCTCTTCCTCTGACAGATCTCTTACTACATCTTGTCAGTACTTCCCTTGCTTTACTCTCTAAGATGCTTAATACTGGAGAACCAAAACCCCATTTTCCTGTTTGAGAAGGCTCCTACAGCAGCTGAAGTTAATAAAAGTGAAGAGGGTGTAAACCTAAGCCCATCGAGCTTCCACAGCTGGGTGAAAGCTCAAGGTCCAAGAATTTTGAAGTCTATTTTGTCCTTGTGTTTTGAGCTTCTAGTAGTTACGTTGCACAAAGCCCTGGATTTCCACGGTTAGTGTGGAGGCTTCTGCTGGGACCAGCACCTGGAGGTGACAAGCATCCCTCGCAGGAAGAGCTGTTTCATGGTCTGTCCAGCCCTGCGGGATGGGATGAGGTGTTGCAGACCCGCATGGGTCTCAAAGTCAGCAGAGTGGGCTCCAGACTGGAGCTCTGCTGATTCAAAGCCTCATGTTTAAATGGAGTCACTTCCTCAGGCTGGGTCTGGACTAAGGGTTGGTGTTACTCCAAAATAGAGGGAAAAGGATCAGCTCCAGCTTAGCCAGCAAAGCCTTCCTGTTCCAGGTTGGCTGTTTCAGATGACTAAGAGGCTCACGTGGACTGATTGCAGAAGCCGAAGCTCATGTGAGCATCCAGTGAGGATGCTCCAGTTTTGTTTCTAGTTATGTATGTCTGCTGGTGCTTTGGAAGCATCTTTGTGGGTCTCAGCTACTACGGAGCCTCCTGAAGGAAACAGATTTAAAGTCTAAAAATTCAAGGGCTCTAGAGACTGAAGTCAAATGCAGTTTTCCATAGCTTAAAATAACTTTATTTATAACATCCTTTACTCTCCAAGGTCTCTTCAAGGCTCTGCCTGGGTTGCATTTGGACTTGTGGAGAGCAAAGCTCCTGTGAGGAAGGAGGGCTGGGAAATTCAGGGAAAGCAGCTTGGGGCAGGCAGGGGAAGGGAAGGGGGAGATGCTGATAAGGGTGAGGAACGGTTTCACCTTCAGGAGTGATGAACTGTGGGAGAGCTGGCTGCATTGAGGGTCTGGCACAGCTTCAGCATGCGCACGTGGGGATGGATCAGCTGAGAGCAATGACTGCACTTATTCAATGAATTTACATGAGGTGCCTGTGTTGCCAGAAAGGGATGGGCTCCCTCCCCCTCCAAAACATCGGCGGCTCTGTGCAGGAGCAGCAGAAGCAGAGCAGTAGGCTTGGCAGAGGAGCTGGGCTGGGAATTTTTCAGCAGAGCCTTTCCTGCGAAGGCTGCTTGCTGCATGAGGCACCCACATGCAGCGTGGGGTTTAACTGCGCCCTGCTGGGATCTGGCTTTTATAAATGGAATTAATAAATGGAAATGGTTACCCGTGGCCAGCCTGCTGCTGGCTGCTCTGCTGGCTGCTTCTGCCTCTATCCAAAATCTCTCCCCTTCTCCCCCAGGTCCCCATCTCTAGAAATCCATCCACAGCTTCTTACCTCCAATCAGGTGTGCATCAGCTTCTGCTCTGCAGTTGGGTTTCCCTTAAATGCAGGGGGTAGGGCAGGGAGCATTAATTTGCAATAAGCATAAGGAACAGAAGAGGAGAAATAGGTTTGTGCTGAAAGGTTGGAGCCTGAAATGCTTTCACAGCATGTGGTGAGAGAACTTGGGGCTCGAGCTGAGGAGCCCCAGGACTCCTCATGCATCCTTTGGGGTCCCTCAAAGTACATCATGCTCTGCAACACAACCTCCCCTTGCTTCTGGGCTCTTATTCCTTGTCCTGAGGAAAGTCCGGCCACAAACCTATGGCACGCAGGAGTCAAAGTTAAGAAAACGTGTCGAAGAGATGAAATTGCTTATTCCTTAACCCTCTTGGGTTATTAACAAGGTGACTGTGAAATAGGCTGCCCAGGCCTGTGATTGGGGTGTGTCTGTCCTAAAGGCCCCCCCAGGGGTTGTTTTCAGTACATCCCATTCAGCAAGAAACAACTTGTCCCCAGGAACTAGTAGGGATCCTGCAGCTGATGCTCTGCTCCCTCAGCTTTGGGAGCCGAACAGCATTTGAAGGAAAGCCATCTCGCCCAGTCCTTCCAAAAAATTAAATAATACACAATAAACAATGAATATTTAGTCTTAAAATGGGATTTATTTAAATAAGGGTTCGTTTCTTCATGCTTGGTTATAGCTGTTGCCTTGCTCCAGGGTCCTGCAGGATGTGAGCTGGATCTCCGTGGGGTTTGGGCTCCGTGTGAATGTGGACATCCTACCCCTAACAGTCACGTTTTGTGGGAGATACTGAGGGATGAGGTACTGTGTGATAAATACCATCTTGGCAGAGGAATTCTAGCCAGCCCATGGCAAAGCAGAGGCAATTCAGGCTTAAACTTTAATTCCTGAGAGCTGCCAGAGTGACAGAACCTGTCCCCAGCGGCACGCCATACTCCCCACCTTGGAGCGATGCTCCTGCCGTAGGGGCCTCGTGGGACGCACAGAGCTACTCATGCAAAGTCTGTGCTATGAAAATAATTCCCTTTCTGCTCTGAATTAATTCCTTTTTTAGCTAGAAAATTGCATCTGAGTAGGATAAAAAAAAAATGAAATCATCCTATCATGTTTTCAATGGGTGATGGAGAATCATGACAGCTTTTATTGTCCTGCATTCAGCCTTATGGGCAGGTATCAGCACTGTCAACAACCATATGTGTCAACATTATGATGGAGTTAACGATCATAAACGTGTACTGTTTTGGGCTCGAGTTTGCCTGGTTTTGTATTGCCTCTTGTGAGACTGGATTTGCTAAAGGACAAAGCTCTTTGATCAAATTTCTGTTCCTTATGTAGGTACTTGCAAACTGTGATCAGATCGTCCTATTAACCTTCTCCCTTCATTAGGGAGAACAGATGGTGCTTCTGGAGCCTCTCTCTAAGCTGAGCTTTTGGTCCTTTAATCATCCTCTTGTGGTTCTTTGCACTGGATCCACTTTTTTCAATATTGTTCTTGAATTGCAAGCGTTAAAAGTTCTCATAATTTTAACAGTATTAATGTTAAATGCCACGCACTGATTTGCACATCCCCCATCCAAAGCCTCTCTGAGCTCTCTTGACCACAGCACCATTCCAGCACAAAGTGCTCAGCTGCTATTTTTCCACGTTGACCAGCAAGTTCCTGCTAAAATCAGTGGCTCCCAGGATGCTGTTCCCATCGCTTGCGGTGCTGTGCCTGTGTGCATTCTTCAGTGCAGCTGATTTAGCCACGCGGATCTGGTGGTCCCTTCTTAGCTGTTATTTAGCAGTCCCACACTGTTGTCTTCAGGCTTGATAAGGAATAATTTTAGGCTCTCTTCCACTCGCTAACGTTATGTGTTTATACCATGGGGCCAAGGACCAGGCACTGCCAAGTCCTCAGTACATCGTGTGTGTCTGACTCCGTAGTCACCACCGCATGAGATGATTTTCATCCATTAATACATGTCATATAATTTCCTCATCTTAATCAAATCATCATGTGGTGTGAAGCTAAATTCTGTGATGGAAAAATCAACAACGTCATCTTAATGACAAAAGAGTAAAATAATATTAAGTAAAAATTTAATAATTATTTTATACTTTTTTGAAGTCACTAATATTAGATACTGCCTGTTCTGGAGAATTTTGGGTTTACACAGTGTAATTTTATCACTTTCTTAGTTTATTGGAGATCATTGTTAGGACTTTCTATTGACTGCTTAAGATACTCGTCACATCAACAGATTTTGTTCTAGCCACTGCAACTTCCATGTGCCCAAGGTATGTTTAAAATTGATATCGATAATAGGGTATTTCTGGATGTTCTTTTGAAACTGTGGTGCAGGTCATCCAAACCTGCTGAATTTAGGTTCTGCTTAATTAGCTGCACTGTAGGGTTCTGCTTAGTCGGTAGTGGAATAAGGAGCGCAGAGCTGATGATATAACATACGCATGCACCACCTAGCTACTGTCCCTCCACAATGAAAAGTTTTTAAAATACCTTGTGGTTCTTTTGACCCCTACCACGTGGAAATGGTTGAAACAGCACTGGAGTCATCTTCACTTGCCTCAAAACCCATCTACATGGCTATTAATTTCACTAGCTAGATTCACCCCCTTTTCTTATAAATACACTCACAGCTCCTAGCTTTTGGCTCCTTGTCTTCACCTTTCCCTTTCTCCAGGGTGATACGTGTTTAATCCTGTGCTTCTAAGTGGCTCAATGTTGGACACAGCACTTTTGAGGTAGTACGTTGTCATCTGCATGGTGGTGTTAACGTTTGGAGGGCATTTTGGTAACAGCCAGTTGGGACCTCCAGTTTTCCGTGCTGAAATCCACCGCGATGTCTCAGTTTTTATTCTTATTCATTCTTGATGGTGGTTAAAGAACAAGAGTAAAATCTCAGCTTTCTCTTTTCCTGAGCTGTCAAGGACAGGAAATACTGAGAGCTGTTCTCTCTCTTCTCCATTTACCATTCCCGAACAGGTTAAACCCACTGATTTCTCCGTATTCCTGTTGTGTGACTGTGCCAGGATGAAGCACTGTTGAGCAGTGGAGTTTTCAGAAATGAGCAATCCTGGCTCCTCTGATGTGTTATAGTCCTACTTCTGCTGCGCACAGAGAGAAAACAAATTAACCTAATAGGAGACATGCAGAGAGGAAACAAATCCCGAGGTTTATTTGCTTTGGCTTTTTTCTCGGGTGTCAATGTTTTCCTGTTGGTTTCTCACTTGTCTGGCCAAACCCAGAAGACAAGATCTTTCTTTTGCTAAGACGTGCATCCTGCTTCTAACAGTTGGTGGAGCATTATTGCTCTGTCCATGTTCTCTGTGCCTCAGGGTGCCCTGGTTGAGCACTGGTCAGCAGAGAAAGATACCTTTGCAGAACAGCGAGGAGTTCTCTTCTGATGGATTGCCCCGATGTGGCTGTATGCGGTGAAGTACTACTATCAGTCCCTTGGGATATTCACCAGCCCACTTCAGAAGCCCTGAAATGTGCATCTTGTCTGGGATCTGGGAGGACAGCAGACCATCCTGTTCTTCCCTTGAACACTTTCCATCCGAGGTTCAAAAACTCTCAGTTCAGTGGGGGGGATGTGAATCCCTTCCCAAGTCTATGCATTAGAAACTACCATTCCTAGTTAATAGCTAAAACCAGAATTTTTAACACTTTCACAAGGACCGAGCAGTGTGTTCTTCCCAAAGTGTGTAGTTTGAGCTCACCTGTGTGCCTGAGTTAGTGCGGTGCATGGTGCAAGAATCAGCTCGTTCATAGCACCCACCAAGTGCTCAGCCTTCGGGGCAGGGGAGCAAATGCGAGGCGGTTCAGGCAAGCTCAGCCGCCTTTCGCTGAAGGCTGAACTGATTCACCTTGTGTCCTGGGCTTGAGCTCAGGGTTTCCTCAGCTTGGTGTAAGCGGGGTTCTTTGGTGATCTTGCTGCCTTGTTGTGCCTCATTTGTCTCCTTCTTTGAGAAGAGAAGGAAGTCTTTGATGGTTTGTGTGGCACTCAATTAGTGGGACTTTTATAACAAGAGTCAGCTGATTGGTAAAAACAGAGAAAATATTTTTGAAAAGCTTCCTTTGAGAAAACAGTGGCTGAGTCTTTTGAATGACCTTGATAATCAAACCAACAGATAGATCACACGGCTTCGAAGTTAGCCTTTCCGACATCTCCTCCATATTCTGCGTTTGAAGTAGTTCTTTTAAGGATTATCTCCTCCACCCTCGGCCTGTCCCCTTCCTAATTGAAAGTTTACCCAGCAGCCATGTGATTTCAATATGGGGAGCTGGCAGATGTGACATCGTTAATTCTCTCCCTGTGCTGTGGCGTGGTGGGAATGAAGATGTGACGTGGTGGGAATGAAGATGCGGGTTGTTACACCGGATAATAACTGTGCAAAGACTGCTAATGTGGAACAGCGTTGTTGCCAGATGAAACAAGTGTTCAGAGTCTCATGGGATTTTTCCCTCTTGCTTTGACCCTCCCACCCGAATTGGCCAGAACGGAGATGAGACGAGCTCGGGAATTAGGGGTATCTGCTTTACCCTGCGTGGTGCTGCAGAAGGTTGGCTGGAAGCTGGAACATCCCAAGCTTGGAAATGGGAATGCTTGTACGTGGCAACTGGCGGGTCACCGTGGAGTGTTAGTTCTGTATTTTTGGTGGGTATGCTTTCAACCTTCACTCCGCTGTCATGTAGCTCTTTTAATCAGTAAATATATATGGAATGATATGTATATATATGGAATAATATATTGACAGCTCTTGTCAACACTGCTGGTAAGGTGGAACCCTTGAGGGTAACTGTGGGTTCATCAAGCATGTGCTGGACCTGCAAAAGGGAGGATGTCCTCTGGAAAACAGTCTCAGATCACGCGTGGTTATTATCTGATGCTTTAATTTGTCGCCTGGTGCAGATGAGAGTCACAAACAGCATATTTTTCTCTCCTTTTACATTTTACCATTTTTCTTCTGTGCTGTGAGAATCTGAATGTGCTCTAAGCCTCCATCGCGGTGGCAGAGAGGGCAGCTATGATGGGTCTGTCTCCTAGCCACCGGTTGGAGGCACTGAGCCTTTATTAATTAGAGCAGTATGGCAGGGTCTTTTCTTTCCCTGAATAGTAGTGTGCACAGTAGTATGCCATTGGAGTCTTTCCTTCTACCAAAGACATATCTGCAAGCTTTAAAGTTAATGTAGCAAACCCAAGACTTTAAAGCTTCCTCGGAGGTCTCATTTGTTATTGGAGATGGTGCCTCTGGTGTATGATGATTTCTGAGAGACGGCGACAGTCTCCCCTGTGCCCATGGGCAAGTCTGTCCCTGACACCCTGTCAGTCTCCTTTGGAGAAAGTACCCTGTGCCCATGGGCAAGTCTGTCCCTGACACCCTGTGAGCAGTGGGGTGTGAATTCACTGCAGGGCAGACGTTATTTAAATCGTCTCAGAAAAGACTCGTGATAATGATCTTGACTCAAGATCGCCTTTGAGAGCTGTATTTTTGCCAAGCTTAATGCTACGTTTGAGATCAGATTTTTGGGATGTTTCCTGCTGGAGCTGAGAGCTCCCCTTGGAGCAGGGTGGGAATTGGGGTTATGTACAGGACATGCTGGGGGTCGGGGGGCACTTGGCCCCAGCCGGGGCTGGGCTGCTGCCTTCAGCCGGGAGCCTGGACATTTGTTCCTGGGGTTTGCTCCCAAAGCTGCTGGTGTCACAAGGCTGCCCAAGGGTGAGGTCTGAAGGACTCTGTTGCTGGAGCAGCTATCAGGTCCAAGGACACATGTCCTGTCCGCAGAGCAGCTGACTTTGGGGGTGACGCAGGTTTGTAATCCCTGGATAGAGGCTTCTCTGAGCATCACCAGGGCTCTTGCTGCAGACCTGTGCTGACTGCGGCCAGGAGACTTGACTCCTGCATCCCTCATCTCCACTGGGCTTCTCAATTATTGATGCTGCAGGGTGGTGTTGGAGCCGAGATCCTGGCCTGAGATTTGTTCAGGGAAGTGTCTCAGGAAGGGAATTCAGGCGTACCCCTGAGCTTCTCCATGGAGGGGTGCAGGAGTACCCAGGGGAGGAGATGTGGTGGCTGCGTCCATCCCAGGGCAGCAGCGCATGGCCAGGGAGGTGTGCATGGGGTTAACGAACGCTGTGGATCCCTGAATTCCCTGAGTGTTGTTAAATAGAAGTAATCACTTCTGGAAACCTTGAAAAGTGGAAAATGGTCAGTGAACATGAGACTGAGGAGCAAGTAGCTATTATTTATGGTGTGTGCCTAGAGACCTTTCCGGGCTAGTACCCTACAGGAGATGAGATATCGGTCTGTGCAGCACATCTTGATGGTGCGAATGGAGGAATCTGAACAAAGTGGAGTTGTTTCTGACAGGTCACACTTTCTGTTAAACTTCATGTTCCTCACGTGGTAATCGTTAAATCAAACACCACGATTCCAGGTCTGTATTTTTAAGTGTACCAGTATCTCCCTTCCTTCTTAGCACCTCTCCTCTTTTGTTAAGAAAGACAGTTCTTGGTGTAAAAGATAAAAATGCATTTGTTCTTATTGCTAATAAGCATCCGGTTATGTTCAGTGACAGGACAATGAATCAGAGCAGCAACACGTTGGATGTGCTCCGGCCGCTCCTCGGTTCTGTGATGCTGCAGCTCGCTGTGGACCGAGCGCGAGTTCCTCCCGGGTGTGTTGCTTTCTGCTGCCCAGCTCTCAGTGAAGATTCATTACAGAAGATGACAAAGGGGATGTTTTTGCAAGCCACACGTGCTGTGAGCAGAGATGAATGGAAAAAGGATTTTGAAAATACCCAAGTCCTCATTTTGGAAAAGGTGGAAAAATTATGTTGGTTAATTCATCCCTAGTGGGATTCTGCTGCTCTAGAGTTTTGTTACAAGGCTGATTTGTCCTTATGTGATATTTCTGTAACAGCACAAACTTCCTTAGCTGGTGGATGGAAAAGGTTTTGTAGCTTAGCTATGAAAGAGGTGAGAACCAGCCCGACAATGGTCTCAGGTGCTGAGCTCTACGAAAATATTGTCATGTTATAAAACAGTTTCTAGTTTTAGGATTTGAGAGGAAACATTGAATTCTTTTTCACCTAGGTTCCCCTTTGTGTTCTTTTTCTCACTTTTCACTTGACTGTAGAAGAAATTAAACTGCTTTGCTTTAATTGACAAAGAGGCAAAACTCTCTCATTTTTTGTAATGGACTTTTTCTTGTTGTTTGGAGTAATTACATTAATTGCTTTTTGTCTCCAGGCTAAGAATATTCCCCTGCCCTCCTTGCCGTAGAGGAGCATAGGTCCTGGAGGCTCTGTCTGTCTGTCAGCTTTCTCCCTGTGGGCAGGTGTTCGCATCCGCAGGGCTTTCTTCTCCCGCGCCACTTCGATCCACGCACAGCGATATCCAGGGCTCACCTCCCTTTCAAACCAGAGGGGAGAACCCAGCCAATTACTTGTGACAGGGAAATAAAATCAGTGTGGAGTTTCACGTCTGGTTTCTTTTCAGCTGTGCAAGTCGTTATCCTAGCAAAAGCAAAGTGGATATAATTTGGCCTTAAAAACAATGACTTTAATTATTTTTTGCTGCACTCTGCTGATGGCATCTGTGGCCAGGGGGACTTATTTAAAATATGTGTTCTCATAATATCAGCTCAAAAAGCAAGTTATCTCAGCTGGAAAAAAAATTAATGTAATGTAACAATGAGATTATTTTTTCCATCTGACCTTGCCTCTATTTAGTTATCTCTGCTTTTGATGTTGAAATTTACAGATTAATAATTGTAGCTGCTTGAGCAAAGTCAGGGCAGAGAACAATTACCAGCTCTAAACAAATCCTCCTCCTGCTTTGCCTTCCCTCAGTGGGAGTGCAGCATCTCCAGCAGTGTTGGAACTGTACACCAGTACTTGCATTCCTAATGACTTGGGGAAAATTAATCACTTTTTCAGGGCTGTTTGCTGCTAAAGGAGGGTTTGCTGGTGTCGCTGAGATCTGCAGGGTGTGTGTACACCACATCATGGTGATGTCAGGCCCCAGTTTTTTTTATTTTTGTTTTTATTTTTGGTTTTTTATTTTTTATTTTTATTTTTTGTTTTATTTTATTTTTTTAAAAATT
>NW_010112314.1:0-36662 GCF_000699245.1 Pterocles gutturalis
ATACCGAACCCTGGGGGACTCCACTACATTTAATACATTTAAGCAGCAGACAGAAAGAAGGGAAAGGAAGGTCCTACTAAATCTTGCAGTGCATTTGGAATATAGGATGTGCATTTCTTACCAAACCGCAGCCTGGAAATTTTCTGAAATATTCAGTTTAAACTTTGTGGACCAAATTTCTGTGATTAACAGCAATGTAATGCTAATGTCTCCTCTGGGGTACAACTGCAATAATGCACTGGGAATGAGGTTCAGTGTTTTTATCACTGTGAAAGAACTTTTGTCACTAAATTAATTCTTCTGCCTGAGACTAGTCTCCCCTGCTGCACCACAACATTAATTTCTCTAAGTTTAAGGGTGAATATACAACTGCTTTCAAAGTTTACGTCTGCTCTACCTGTGCACGTATGCATCCATCCATCTATACACAGGGAGACACAGTCTAATTAGGAAGTATGATACTGCTGATCTGTTTCAACTCCCCATGAATTTTCTTCCCCAGCAGCAACCACAGAGCTCAGGTGGGCCACATCAATAACAGCAGAGCTCCTGCTGGCAGCTTGTATCAAGGGGAGGATTTGCAGAACTAAAAGGTCTGTCTCCTTCCAAATTCATCAGAGCTTCTCTTAAATGAGAAGCAACTTCACATGAAATTCTCCCTGAAGGTCAGTCCTGCTGTGTTTTCTTCCTGTTCCAGAGCTCCTGGGTATTCCTACAGTGAAGTGAGAAAAACCTCCTTGCTAACTCCCAAAAGCAAGACCAGAATGTCATCAGGTTTGCACCTTAAATAAATAACACCTCAAGAGGTGTTTCTGCTCACACTCTTTTGCCTATTAAAAGTACAGCACAAGTACAGAAAGTCTATAAAATCCCTGCAGTCCCAGGAGATAAAATAGGAGAGCAAAGGGAAAAAAAAAAATGATGGTGAATTGTTGGCCAAGAAGCCAAAGACTCTAGTTTTGTTGTGCATTGGGTCATATTCCAGCGGGAGAAAGGCTTGTTCAAGTGGGACTGCCTGCATCTCATAGATAGAAGTAGCTAATCTTCTTAGCCAAAGACTAGTTTAAACGTTCTTTTCATTGCTCCAACTAATAATACATGGAAATTATGCAGTGAAGGCAAAAGTAGCACAAACTCACTGTACTGGAACAAACATGACAAGGAAAGTAAAAAAAAAAAAAAACCACCAATGCATTTTTTATCAAATGTTTATGCGCCCATGCCAGAGCTCCATGTAACAAGCATAAGGATTTAGAAAAATTCTGATATTAACAAGAAGAATTTGGTTCAGTGGCCTGTATAGAAAACTCTGTGATAACTTGCATTACTTAAATGTTAAAAAACACCAGCTATAACCTGCATATAGTTGTGAAATTCGGTTTTAACAAGAATTTTGATGGGTAACACAGCAAGCTAATAAAGCCTGGTTTCCTACAGACAAATGTGTCCTAGGCTTTTACACACACACACCCCCACGCACCCCCTCCCCAGCTCCTACTTCCTATCCTTCTGGGCCTCACCCCTCCTCTGCATTTTCTCAACTTTCTGTTGCTTTTTTAACTCTTCTCAACACAGTCAGTCCCCTTCCCACAAACAGCAGCTGGACAAGGAGCACCACGTGTCATGGCTGGCTCAAAGTTACCTGTGCTCATGCTGCAGCCTCACCTTCATTCATCTGGATCTCTCTCCTCAGCAGCTAATTTTCACAGAAGTGTATAGAAGCTAATAATCTTTGGGAAATCCTTTGTTCAAATTTGGTTGCAAGTGGCCAGTGGTCAGAAAGTATTAGGAGGAACTGAAAATCACATCAGTCTTGTTTCAGAAGGAAACCAAAGGTTAGAAATACTATTGATTTTCTTGAACACCAGCAGTCTTTCTGGTAATTCGGGAATGTGATCTTGAATACTTATGGGTCTCCAAGATAAAGAGCCTACCCTAAGATTTGTTTCATTAATACTCAACTACACGAGCTAGAGAACCAAAGCAGCTTTTCCTTTCTAACATGTGAACTTGCCCTATATTATTATGCCCACAATGTGAGTAATACATCATTATTAGAGTACCTATAATTTTCTTAGAAAACTTTCCAACGTGAGATGCTGACTTCAAAACAAGGTTTCTCTGTTTTGAATGTCACTACAATCTAATCACTGGATCACCTGTAGCAGTTACTTGCCTAGAAGCCAGCAGTTATGACTAGATTACATTAAATATGTAGAAACAGAGGATATTCCAAGCACTAACATTTATACTTTGTTTCTGGCAGAGGCTTATTTCCAGAGTTAAAGGAAATCGTAAATGAAGCAGGCTGTAAGAGAATGTAAACAGCACAATAAAAGAAAAAGACAAATCTCCAAAATGCAGAAAGAGTTCCACAAATTACGAGAGATGACCAGTTTGGTCAAAATTCTCACCCTGGTTCAATGTTTATTTTAATATGACAATCAGAGAAAGTGAGAGATGACAGTGGAAAATAGGAGAAACAGCAATCTATACAAATTAGACACTTTTGCCACTGTAAGAAATTCACATGGAGAGGTAAACAGTTGATGGATATCCTGAAATAGAAGGGGAAGACTGAACTGCAAACCATATCCTCTCTTTTGCACTACCTGGGTACTAGCAGGCATGCTTCAGTGTACAAAACAAAAATATATAACTAGTATTTTGCAACGTATCATAGATATTATGACTCTTCTTCACTCTGTTTAATTGCCTTGAATACACATTGAAAGCAAGTGGGGTTGAGATGAATCCAGACGAATTTGATGTTGAAATATTACCTCTACAAGCACAAGAACTACCCACTATTATACCTTCATGCCTTTATGACCTACTGTCAGATGCACAGAATATTATTTACACTTTGTGACCAAAATACCAAAGGTTCAAACGATTCCACACCACAGACGGGAGATGAAAGCCACATGTGCAGCCTACCACCCATACTCGGACTGTCACCCAAGAAAGTAATGATTGCTGGCACACAGAGACTACTCGCAGTGAAGCTTTTCATTTGAGGAGATAAGGAATGGGTGTCTGCACCTGTCCTACTAAGAATGTGCATTCAGAAAACAGTCTGCAGCATCGCAGTGAAAGTCCTTAAGGATGACATAAGTGTTTGCAGACTGAAACAACTTGCTCTTTCCACAGATACAAAATGCTCGATTAAAAAAAAATATTAATTTTGTTACAGTAAGAGATAATTAAATCAGGCAGCAGTTGAAGGCAGCCAATTGAGAACAGTCTCCCTTTCTGTTGCTGATCATAAGTAAATCAAAATTTGTCAAGATGGAAGAAGAAAGGTACCCTCTATTTGGATATGGTACAGAAATAAGGCAAGTCACCTTCAGACTGAGACTCTCCTCAGTCTCTGACAGTCTTCCTTCTTTCACATTGTTGCAGGCAATCAGTGACCTGAATTAACCAGTTAAGTCAAAAAGACAGTATCAACAGTACACAGAAAGGAGAGGAGAGATGGAAGCTGCCTTGAAAAAAATTTTTTCCCCTCTCATCACTACTATAATGTTGCCTGAGTAGCAAATGCAACATGATAATTTCCAGTACATTTGTACTCTTCACCTTTAATTTTGTTGTTTGGTTTTGCAGACTTTTTACTACACAGAATGGGGAAGAGGCAGAAAAATTCCTTCAAATAGAGGAAAAGCAGTCACCCAGAAACTTGGAATTCAGGGTAAAAGGCTTTCAGAAAAGTTCTGCAGGCAGCCAGACTCATTTTTCAGTTGTTATATTCTCTTATTCTTATTTTCTTCCGTATTCCTCCTAGTACTATCAGTATCATCCCACATTTCTCTTGCATGGAAGACAGTCATTGCTTTGCTCAACCACATGCCACCTGTGTAAATCAAGCCAAATGTTCTTGCTAGGGTTAAGAGCTCTCTTTTCACAACTGCCTGCACAGAGACAAAGTGATGGAGTCAAACATCCAAATGCAAATCCTCTATTCAGTAATACAATGTCAGATTAGTTTTTATCTATATGCTGTTTTCCCCTTTTCTTGACTGCAACATAAAATGACTTCATCATGACCACAGATTCATATAACTATTCACGTGAGTTTGCTGTGATTCCTTGAGGTGAAATTTCAAGTTTTCAGCATGGATAGTCTTGTATTTTATCAGGCTGAATACTATTGCTCCATTTCTGAGAACAACAGATTTCTGTCTATTCCTTCTATTCAAGTTATGCTTTTAATCAAAGATGCTATGACAGTGGATCCTGAGGAGTGGAAGGATTTGCACTCCATTTCCCCACTATCTTATACATGCTATGTCTGCTGATTTGCAGACACACATATTGCTGTCACCGTATGACATAACACTTTCACAAACTGTATTTAGACTGTTTCCATTGCTGCTATATCATCCACTAAGCTAACCACTGTGTCATTTGTGGTTTTTCATCATTCAGTCAAACAACATATAAAAACCTGACACAATGTGGAGTTATGCCGTGTGAGGATTTATCTAGTGCCTACAGGATACTAAGCCCAAACAGCAGAGAATCCCTTGATGTACTAATATCATTAATAATGTTTAAGGCTTAGTCACAGCTGTAGTGGTTAAATACAAAGAAATAGATGCTGCCTGTTAGCAATGCTTCATATCATTATATAGGTTAACACATATATTGACAAATTCAGACATTTAAAAGTAAATAGAAGCTTTCTAATTGCCCTTCCTTATTGACTAAGCAACTTCACTAACAAATTGATTTTCAGACCTTAGCAGGCAGAACTTGACTTTAACTGAAAAGGATTTAGCACAAAGAAATCCAGCTCCTTAAAACATCCTGCATCATCTGGAAGTTCCATGTAACAAATTCCAAAAAAGCAGAGCTCCAGACACATAATTCATTATAGGCCATGGACTAGGCCATTTTCAGAAGAGAGTGCTAAATGATAGTTTCAAACTTTCTCTGGTTTTCTTATTCTCCCCAGAGATATACTATTATTTTGTTTCCATAGTAAAACTGGTGTTTTTCACATCAGAAAAAAATCCTGAAGCATAAGAAAAAAAAAGACTGATATGACAAGGATTGCAAACACTGTTAACAACCTACTTTAGTTATCCTCCTAAGATTTTCCCATTTGTCCTCTGGATATCATCCTCTTCACAAACTTAATTATGCCTCATTAGTTCATTCTGCACTAATCTCAGTGAGTATTCCAGGTGGAAAAAGAAGAGTCTTTGTAACTAAAACCTCAGGTAATCGTTATATATTATTATTATTATTTAGTACAAGCTTATCTTTGGGTAATGTGAACATTGAGTAGGAAGCCAAGGCAGTTCCACATCTCAAAAGCAAAACTGTCTGGCTACCTGGCAGGAGCAGTCATCAATCCAAAGATCATCACTAGACAGAATATTGAAGAAGTGAAGAAAACCATGCTGTTATCATCCGCATTTTAAAGATTAGTATTAATAAATTCTGATTCCTCAGCAGAGGGAACCTTTCCACAAACTTGACCTTTGATAAAGTCAAAAAGAAGAAAAGCTGGGAATAAATTTCCTTTGTGAGTTAAATACTGAGATACATACCCAGTTACTACTTACAATTTACACACTTCCAACACTTTCAAAGTCAATAGGGATTATTGCATTATGACTGACTAGAGACCAAGTAAAGACCCCAGAGTACCATAATTTAAGGCCAGACGAGTTGTTTCCGTTAACTTTTGGTAAGTCCTAGGTTTGCTCACCTACCACGATTAAACTTCATTTCATTTAGGTTGTTTTTTGAGATACATTAGATTAATTGCATTTAATTAATCTACAGAGACACAACTGCTGCCCCATACTTGTAAATATTTTGAGCGCAACACCAGCCTTAAAATCTAGTACTACATAGAAGTAACTGTTGTTCTTTACACATAACTTCACTGACCTTCAAAACTGATATAACTACACAAAAAGTTAAGCTTGAAAATCATTAAATACGAAGTTTCTAAATTAAAAAAAAGAGATACAAGATAGTCAACATTTGAATATATTCCTTTCCATGTCTTACCTGAACCAAATTCCATCCCTTTAGAGATTCAGCAATGATAGAAGTAACTGTTGCACATACGCCACCAAAAACCATCAGATGATTAGGTCCATATTTTATTGCATCATAGAAGGCTTTGAGTCCTTTTGCATTGTCACACTGGGGGGGAAAAAAAAAATAAGATGTCACAAATAATATAATTAACTAAGAAACAAACTACTAGGCAGGAGAAAAAAAAAAAAAAAAAAAGAGGTTGCACTGATGTAAAAATTGTACAATATATAACATCTTAAGACCCAAACATGAAAAATTGGAGCACTCTGTTCTAGACCTCTATTGTGCTGTAGTAAAAGAACAGGAAAACCCCTCCTTACATTGTGCAAAACACCTTATGTAGCTTTGGCTCGGAAGGAAATCAACATCTGAATTTTGATACTACCATCTGACAAAGGATAAAAAAAATCCACAACAAGAAAATGGTTGATTGAAACCTCTTCTACATTCAGAGCTACCATTTCCCAAACCAAAATTTGGAATATAATGCAAATGTCAGCAAGACTTCAATAATTGGAAGAAAGTTTGACACTACTCACGATCTCTATAAAGAAAGTTCTGTCTCTAACAAAGACTCCTACACAACCTCTCCTTAAGGTCCAGCCCCAATGTTCTCTGCAAAAATATATAGTAGAGAGCCTATTTAGAAGGACAATACAAAATCTTCAAAAAATATCAAAAGAATATTCTTCTAAAGTGCTAACAATTAATTGTTCTGCTCTCATAACTCACCTTGCTTTGAGCAAAAGGCTGGACTAAATGACCTTCTGAGGTCCCTTCTAACCTGAGTTTTTCTGAGATTCTCTGGTAATTAGTTTGACCATTATTTCAGGTGTAAAGAATTTTACCATAAGCTGAGATCAAGACTGAAAACTAAGAAACAAAGGGTGGTACTAGTCAGTAATACAAAAGATATATCAGTCCTTGAATAGAGTAAGTACCAATCATTCATAATAACCTGTGTAGTCATGGCTTCATTCCTGAGCTTGCACCAGAGCATCAATAAATTTGTACCTGAAGTTCAGAATTTTATTCCAAACCATATATATATGTGTGTGTATATATATATTAGTAGCTGCCACTGTTCCACTAGCAGCCACTTATCTGTCCTTTTGAAATAAAATTTTCTGTCCTTTTTTTGCCTCCTCTACAAAGTCTTCCTCAAATACAGTCTTTATAAGAACAATCATACACCAGCCTCCAATATTGCATTATGACAACTCAATAAAACAGTTCATTTACTATCAGCATCCAAGTAGTAATTGTAATGCATTCTGTAGAGAGAATAAAGATTTTGACTAAGAAGTCTGCAAGCTTATATTAATCTCCTTACTGAATTAATATGCTAAAAGAAAAATTATTCTATTTGCATTCTATCTGCAAGAATAGAATTATTACTCCCACTTACTCAAACAGATTCAGATTTTTTACTGCATAGACTTTTTAAAATTGCGTAATATAGCACATTTTCCTTTTTATTACAGGAAGAAAAAAAAAAATCAGTATGTCAGAGGCTCCCTTGTCAGTTTGACAGACAGATGGCAAGCTCAAATTGTGAAGGAATTAAGATTGTGGTTATTAGAACAAGCAGCATCCTCCATTCTTACTCCTCCACCCCCTAGTTAAAGATGGATTTATTCCAGGCACAACTAGAAGGCTCAGCTACTTCTTTACTTTTTATAACCAGACAAGGACACTAGAGTTTTAAGTATCTGAACTTAACTGACATTTAGCCAAGTCTTTGCCCTCATCCACCTCACCATTTGAAGCTGTACAACAGAAACTGTTGAATTGGTTTTCATACCAACTTAAAAATCAGATAATATAATTATTTCCTTTTTTTTGCATGTCAAATGAGTAACAGTTTAAAAAGAATGAAGAACACAAAACACTGATGCATTTATAACTATTATTTGCCTACAAATTGTTTCTCACTGCAGTAAATTAACCTCATACAGTTACAGATCACAATAAGCCAATTCACTGGGAGGTCCAGAATTGGTATTATGATAAAGTTTTTTCTTTCTTATTTATTTGATCTTTTCATGTTTGTTAAGATACTTGCATTACAATAACCCTTTTTCAGTCACACACTGATTGTCTTGGGAAGGTAAGCTGAAAGCTTTATTTGTCTCTCCTAAAATAAAAGGTTCACACTTCTGAGATACATTACTGATCAATCCAAAGTATGTACAATAATATGTGGGCTTTTCTTCAGTGTGAGTCAGTTAAAAGCTCGCCATCTTTTCATCTTTGTACTTTCTTCCTGACTAGTCTCAGCTCTCTCTCTTTTAGGCCACCACAAAAAATTACAGGACTCTGTCTGCTCCTTGAGCAAAACAGCCAAAATAGTCCAAAGTATGTCTCAGAGATAAAGAAAAAGAACTTAATACTGTGGCTGGCCACAAATGGACAGAAAAGAAAGGAAAAATGAGAAAGACAGGAGAAAGCAGACTTTCACATTTGTTCAACATCTCATTGCACAACATACACTGTGTATAACATTCTTCCCTGCAAGCAATAGAACAGTCTGTCACAAGCATTAAAAAATAAACATTCAGATAAAAATAATAGCCCTACCAAGCCACACAGGCAAACAGAAAAGGTTTCTTCCTGCCTTTAGTCTGAAGAATGTATCCTTAGCAAGCTCCTGAAGTCCTTTTAACAACTAGACTTTTTCAGAGATCCCAGAAGGCCACCATTGCTGCACATGATCTTCTGTTGCCAAACAGTGCATATGCATTCCTCAAAAGTGGGCAACATTGTTGAAAAACAAGCACAGACACCACTGAAATTCCCACCAAATGAGTTCTTGAATTGTTCCCACCAAGTAACTACAACAAGGTCCAGGAGCAACGCTTTGCAGCAATCTAATTACAGTACAACAAAAGACTGTGTAAGACCCAAAATCCATGCTAAAAAGCAGAGGCTAGAAAGTCCGGGCCACATGTGGATGACAGGAAGCTGACTGGCTTATTAATTGGAGCATGACTAACAGCAATGAAGGAGAAAGAATCCCTCACAAAAAGTCAAACTTAAATGATGAAAAATATCACCCAAAGGAGCCAACACGGCTTTTGCTAGCTAGTTTTGCTCTTTTACCTCAATTTTCATTAACTTCTCTATGTTGCTGCGCCAGTCTGCAGCCAGCTCACTTTCAACTCTTATATAAAAACCGACAGCCATGCTGTGTCTCTGATCTTGACTGCACATTGAAACACTGAGGATGGTTGCAACACCTTTCATTGGAGAAATGTAGTTTTACCATAACTGAAATTTCAAACACATGTGATTTGGTACAGGCTACAGTTTTCTTCAGAGGAAGGGGCTGAGAACTACTCACCCCAAACACATTAATTGCTATGCTTAGTCTCAGACAAAAAACAGTAATAAGCCACATATAAGTAGCAAATGCATATTAACAAAACAATTGCATTAAATGTATCTCTTAACACACTGACTTGACACAGATTATACGGACGATTCACCAGCAAATCACCAAACACAGGTCTGTGAAGGGTCCTACCTCTCACTGCAACAAAGATGGATTAATATCACAGGTGGCACCTGACATAGGCATAGTTTCAATTTCCAAGGAAACAGAACCACTTATTTTAATTAAGAATTAATTAAGAACTTACTTATTTAATTAAGAACAATAGTCAGATAACTGCTGCATAAAAGAAGAATCAAATGAGTTTGGGGACTGAAGTGTTAACCTTCCTAAATCCTCTTCAAAAAAGAGGCTGGCAGATAAAAACCTATCTGAAGGATCTGAATGCACAAAGACGAAGTACTGCCTGAAATGTAAGGGATACACAAGGATAATAAACCTTTCTGGAGAGGGCAGTGCAGCAGCTGGTTACATGAGCAAGACCTTCTCTGCTGTACCCAAAGGCCCTCTGCAGCGGAGAGAAAAGATGTCCCATGTGAAGGACACACATCACCAAAGTCAGGAGAAGCAGCAGAACTGACTCATGGGGGTTGCTGGCTGCCAGGAAGGCCGTCTGGCAGACAGCAAGAGAGATATTGGGGTGTGTACTCAACCCTCACGGCCATAAGTATAACATAGTGCAAATCCTTAGAGCACAAAATGGAAATTTGTATGCATCTTATACATAAAGGTTTGCTGACTCCTAGAACATTGACAGATTTGAGTCATTACAAGACTAGCAGAAGAGCAGATAATTGTAATTTAACTGTTCTAGTTAGATTCACATAGCAATGAGAACTACTGGGAACTGATGCACTGGTCAGATGCATGATTATATTCAGATTGCTAGCTGCTGGATAGCTATGCCCACCTGTTTCTCAGTTAGTTATATTCTGGCACAACACTACTGGTCTGAGTAAAAGTAATCCGGAGGAACAATTTTGGTATCCACTGAAGTTAGAGATCCTTTATGATGAAAGGAAATAACCAACAGCTGTCATCTGCACAATGAAATATCAAACTTTTTCAAGTGATGTGAGAGCTTTCAGCATTATTCTGCACTGAATATCATCAGAAAGAGAACCAAGTGCTCAGAAATATATGAAGAGAGTTCCCTGAACAGAGAACAGAGGTACAAAGCCTTATTCCTACCCTCTGCAAAATCTTGTTCAGGAACTAACTCTGGGTTAGACTATCATCTTGAAAGGAGCCAAGAGATGAGGAACACCAAAAGTGACTTTTGTTTGATTTTCATTCACTTCTTTGAAATCATCAAGCAATACAGACAATTCAGTGAAGAACATATGGACAACTTCTCTGAGCTGCAACAAAGGTCAATAAGGTTAACATCCTCTGCCTGGGTTTATGGGCACGGCACTTCTCCTGAGGTATTCTCTCTGTTTTCAAGTATCTGCAACTTAGGTACTTTCAAAGCCAGCAATTATATTTCTGCATTTAATCGCTGTAATTTGATTTTCTTTCCAGGAGTTTGTACAACTGCTCTCCAAACCACCACTTTGACAACCACAATATCTAGTGACAACGTAATTATTCATTGAAAGAAAAAGCACTTCCTTTCATTTGTTCTAAACTTCTTCACAATTTGTGAAGTAGGTGTGAAACATCTTGCCAAGGGATGTTATGAATGTTAAAAGTTCACAAATACATGAAAAGAAAGAAGATTAGTTCATAGGTCAAAAAACAATCCAAAACTTAGAGAGACTGATTTTTCTTGGACAGATTTATCACTGTAGCCATTCATGTGTTCTGCATTCAAAAAACAAAACCAAAAGCAATCCCCTCCAACAACTACACCAAATTTCTGCATCTTAAAACTGAACTCATCCCAAACTGTGGGTAGGCTCTTCTGTATATGATTTTTATATCCTCTTTAAATTTTAACTAGTAGCAAACAGATTTAATTTAGGTTTAGAAGGAGTGGACACAGCAGAGGAAGACTTAACCTATTCAATTAAATATTTCCCAATAAATTAACCCTCTCACCTTGACACCTCTTGACATACTTTGAGAGTTTACCTAGCAACTTCATTCTCTGATCCTGCCTGCTGTACAAGGAATAGTTCACAAAGTGCTACCACTAAGGTACTGGTGCTTGGTATCCCATTTAACAGCTTATATTCTGCTTTAGGTGCTACCTGCCTCTTGAGTCACTGACTGCACAGCAAGGGTGACCACTCACTCTTCTGCTGCCTCATTTCCTAGGAAACTAAGCACCTCATGAAGGCTCAGCTTCTTGCTGAATGTCATTTTCTTTTTCTTAGTTCACTATTTGGGAACTGAGACCACCCAGCAAGACAAAGACTTCCTGTGTTTCCTTGTAAGAGGAACATATATACTTTCTCCATTATTCTTTCCATTTGTCCTTTTTTTTTTTTTTCATTTATATGACTTAAATTTTCTGTCTCATTATTATTTCTTTGAGTATATATGAGTTATATAGTTATAATGTTATATATCTATATAACTAGATGATTACAATCTAAGAACTCCAATATGAAATGGAGTTGGAGTGTAGCAAATAGATAATTCCTGTGTAATCACAACTGACTCTGCCTAAGTTTCCACCACAATTAAATATGCAGTAATAGCAGAGATCAAATTGACTTTCACAGTAAACTTGCATTCAGCTTGGAAGTCAAAGTCTTTCCTCAAAGGAAGTTGAAGCCTTTCCTTGATCTGTAACTGTTACACAGACAGAAGTTCAGAAGATCATGAAGAAGCATTTTGTACATTTGTGATATGAAGATCACTCTCTTTTAATAATGCAACTGTATTGGGTTTACATCACAAGCTTTTAGTAGCAGGGGAGCCGCAGGGGTGGCTTCTGTGAGAAGGCACCAGCTGTCCCCACATTCAACAGAGGCAGTTCCAACCAGCTTCAAAACAGACCCACCACTGCCTAAATCTGAGCCCATCACCAATGCTGGTAGACCCTCTGTGATAACATATTTAAGAAAGGGTAAAAAAAGAAACAAACACCACTGCACAGCAGCTGTGAAAGAGAAATGAGAAAAAACGTGAGAGAGACAGCCCTGCAGACGCCCAGGCCAGTGAAGGAAGGGGAGGAGGTGCCCCTCGCGCTGGAGTAGATTCCCCTGCAGCCCGCGGTGAAGACCACAGGGACACAGGTTGTTCTCCTGCAGCTCATGGAGTACCACAGTGGCGCAGATATCCACCTTCAGCCCAAGAAGGAACCCACACCTGGGTAATTTTAGATAAGGTCCACTGTATCCTTTTTTTCTGGCTGTACCACTGATCAAATGCAGGCATTGTTCTATAGCTGCACAGCAATGATATTGATTACTCAGGGGTAACACTGGCAAGGACATCCATAAGATGGTGAACATGAATTCAAAACATTAATATCTCATTTTGAGTTGCTAATGGAAAGCTAACATTTGGGCCTTAGAGAGATCTTACTGTGTCATATGAGCAATTTGTCACATCCCATACTATATGTTACTGAGTTCTGTGGGGTTATTCTGCGGCTAGACCCATCACCTAACCAGAATCAAATTGGTGTTGATTTAAACATTCCTGGACCAGAGAGGATTTTATAACATACACACTGTATTTGGTTACCCACAGCGTGCAGTCCACTTAATTTAACTCATTCACTTCTGTATCAATCCAATACTATTACACAAGACAGTTTTACTGATGTTTTCTAATTATCAGCATTTACTAAAATGGATCACACACACAATGTCATCTTGATTTAGAATTTTTTCCCAACTATTATTAAAGCTACATGCAGATATTCACAATTTTATAGCATAAATATGTACAAGGCAAAACTAAGCCTTAGTACGATATTGTTTTCTCTGACATCCCAGTATTCATACACTTGTCAGATATTTTGGTACATTCTGTATTAACAGGGAGACCAATGTCTTGCTCACTTCTGCTTCTTCCTACCTCCATGATCTATTCTGCTCCATTGCCACTATGTTTTATAGAAATAAGTGGAATTATGAAAAAGCAAAAAAGTCCAGAGGAACAGTGTAGGAAAAAATAATATATTCAAAGATGTTTAGAAAACAAATAACATGTTGTCGAGAATAAGCTGGCTCAGTTTTCTCCAGCTTTTCCAATTTTTACTAAAGTTCAACATTACAATGATTTCTAACAAAACAAAGAATTAATTTTAATTATTCAACAAATGAGGAAAATATCTCTGTTCTTTATTCGCATCAAAAAGATTTTTAAAAATCCCCTAGGAAACCAGTTGTGGTTTTGCATTTAAGTAACCTCAAAAGGTGCTAATTGTTTCAGACACTCAAGCCTCAAAATCATTATCACTTAAATTTATTGTTGCACATTACTTACTATTTTGTTGCCTCTCATTTTGAGAGAAAGATGTGCTACAATAGATTTACAAGGCATTTGCCAGTTGCAACTCAAGTACAAAATGAAGAACTAAGAGATAATTTTGGCAGGCTCAACATGGAGTCACTAATGTCAATTGTTCAATTTTATACTTGCCTCGTCTTTATTTTTCTTCCCTTCATTCATTACCATTTATTATACACCACCATAAATAACCTATGTTTTCATAGTCACGCTGTCACACTATTTCTGTTAGATTTCCCTTCATTCCATTCCCTACGATTTTTAGAATATAGGGAAGAGGTCACAAAAGTTAAAAGATGTGACATTTAAATAGGATATTTGGTTTTCTTTTCCAGTTCTAGTGTATGAGAATTGCAAAAGGTTTGACTTTCAGCATGAACAATCAAAAATAATAAATCAAACTTAATACAGAAATACTTCTGTATTCTGTGTTTAGTAAAATAAATTTCCTGAAACTGCCTTTAAAAAATTGAGTTTTACCAATGTTCTCCTTTTCTTATGTCTACTATTGACTATGTACTTGGTTTTAGTAGGAGGATTGTTTTGTAAGAAGGAAAAAATAATCTAATACAGGGAAGAGTCACCATCTCTGCACTGTTGGCTTGCTTCTTTTTAGCACACTGAAAATTGTTGTGTACTGAAAATGGGAAATTCCTTTTAACTGCAGCTGTGCTCTTTGCAGCAAATAAAAGGAGTGACTGAAATAAGAGAAGAGACCATAGAAGAAGAAAATCCAGATTTGTAAATAACAATCAGGAAGCTCTTGGAGATGGAAGAAAATGGAAGCATACTAGCACAAAACATTTGAAGTAACAGCAATATACATAACAGTGTGCCTGGCATCCCACTCTTGAGTAATAAGCTGCAACTGAAACCAAGATAGGAGTACAGTGTTATTTTGAAAAAAATCACATGACCCTTAGCATTTGGCAAGGATCAGTTGTCGAGGAAGTCTACTATATGAATTCGTTCTCTCTCATGACCTACTCATTCCCGAAAAAGACTCTAGTTTTAAAAGGGTAAAAAACCCAAACAAACAAAAAAAACCACAATACAAAAAAAAAAAAAAAAAACAAAAAAACCAAAACACAAAACCACAAACAAAAACCACAACAAAGAGTCATTTAAAAAGGAGCCACCACTGTAACCCCTCCCTTGAGGCAAGCAGCAGACTGGAGGCTAGGGAAACTCTTAGCAGTTGCTTAAGGAGCCATTATGCCCCTCCCTGCTACCAGACAAAACCCCCACACAAAACCGTAACAACTAAGAATAGCAAAAATAAGTTTGTTGACCCAAAGGTCAAGAACATCTGGTGTAACAGTCTTCAACACACATCTATGATTTTTTAATTAAAATCTCTCTGTGTTGTAAAACAGTTGAACTTTGTCTACAGTGAATACAACTCTGCTAAGCTAATTTATTTAAGGAGGAATAATGTGTGATCATTTGGATAAGCTACCATTTAAGTTAGCCCATAAAAAGCCAAATGGAATTCATGGTATGTTTTAATTTGGCTTAAATTAACATAGCGCCAGACTACAATAATTTGCTATTTTATAGAAGTCTCAGGTTGGAAATGGATAGAGTGCATATCAGCAGAGGTAACTATCATACATTTTTTCCCGTAATAACTGGCAAAAGAGATAGTATGGAGAGAATACAATTCCATTTTAACTACTACCCAGATGGCATGACATTCAGTGTATGAGTAGACAGTGCTTCACCGTCAGCATACTCAAGTACTTCCCAAGTGCAGAATGGGGCAAGGAAGGCAGACAGCAGCAGAGAGACTCCAAAAGGGAACCAGCAGACTAACACAAACCTGAGGTGTCACAGGCTTAGGTGCAACAAGGAGCAGCCTCAAAGTTGAGCCTAAGAGGCAAAGGAAAGAAAAGGAGCAGTGCTAGAAGTACAGGGAGATATTGGAGTGGAAATACGTATAAAAAGGATTCAATCTTCATGAACTCTACAGGTAAGATTACTGCAGGTATTTCTTCCAATTTTTTATTTAATAATTAGCCCAACTTAATTTGAGTTTTCCCTATGTAAAGGCCCACCTTGATCTAGCTGGCTTTTATATTCAAGGAAACTAACTAGTAGAGATTAGGAACCACTTCAAAACTACGGAATGGTGGATCTGTCTGACTCATGGTCATGGTCTTGTCACATTCAAACATGGATACTAAATTTCTCTGGCTTTAAAGCTATGCAAGCAAGACATTGCCTCCATGCTGCAAATTGCAATTTCATTAACAAAGAACTGTTCCTTCTTTGCAAGATCAAGATGGGCTAGTAGACTGCCCAATAAATCCTCAACATGTTCAGCAGCATAGCACAGGATTTCTGCAAGCAGAATGACCAATACTCTTCCTCCTTGTAGCACCTACAGAGAATCTTAATTAAGGTTGCCAAGAGCAGGGTATTACTCACCTTGATGTATCAACCCTTGGGGGTTCCCTCCTTATGCTCCAGAAAGATATGACATGTGGAACATAAGTGAAATAGAGCTGGGCTGTGTGCAGGTGAAATGCCCAAAAAGTGCATACATCAAACCTGTAGTCAGCCCCAGATCAACTTCCCAGATGTTTAGAAGCAACTACATTCAATGCAAGTCTGGAAACTGCAAACAATCCACACTAGAAGCTAAGACCTGCTGGCCTGCCCATCTCAGCCTAATTAGGTCACCCTAATTCTCTTCACTAGATACATGATTTAGCTTGTGAAATGCAGTATATGCTTGTGACACACTCACAACAAACTCGTTTGTTCTTCAACTCCTTGCCTAGTTGCCACCCAAAGTGAACTACAAGAGTTGTAACTCAACAAGAGAGATTGTTTTGTCTCTGTGCACACTATTCTCCTTCACGATAAAATCCCAACATGACCTCCTCAGACATGTCTCACTCAACTACTAATTCCGGCTGGCTGTGCATACCCAGACTCTACAGAAATCTCACTTATGCACCATGAAAAAGTTCCAAACCACCAAATTCTCTGTCATTTGTCCGGTTACCTTCACACTGTGGTTATATTTGGCACCTCACTGACTGCTGCTATTAGTTCAGCACATGATGCTCTGCTAGGCACTGCTACCCTGTAGGCAAAGGTCATATGCGTGAGTAGAATTCATGGCCGTGTAAATTGACTTTTTTGACTTGTCTAAACTCTACTAAAAGTGTCTCGACTAAACTCTATATTGCTAAATTCTACTAAATCATCATAGCAGAAAATTCTCAAACTAGCTTAGTATCTGGACAGACAAACAGACCAGTTTTTCCATCTGTCTACAAACACCTCCCTGCCCTAAAAATCTCCATGATTTTGCCAGACTCAGTCCTAACTTGCCCAGAGATTAAACAAACAACAACAACAAAAAAAAAACCCCAACAAAACAAAAAAAAAACCCCACACCAAACACTGAAGCATGCAAATATCAAGCTCCTTGAGACAGCCTGCTTTTGTTACACTACATACTCCAACAGAGCTAAATTGCTTCAAGATTGCACATGGAACTGAGCAGAATCTTGACATCCCTTTGACAGGTAAGTACTGACTGTCACCTAGAATCCTAACAGGCTGAAATGGTATAAAACAGTAATAGGTTGATTTTAATCATTTTGTCAAGCATAGCTGACACTACATTGTCAAGTGAAAAAAAGTACTTTGTACAGCTCTGGATCAATTTTTCTTTTTTTACTATGGCACCATAAAGGTAAAAGAAATGGTGTGAATGAGTTAAAATTTTCTTGGTGGTTTTTTAGGCAACACACTAAAGGAAAATGTACAAGTCCTGACCAGGTGAAATGCTAAATTGACAATGACCCTGCCCATTCTCAAAATTAAACAGTGCTCTGAAGACCTTAATAGGTTTCAAATGTCTTACTTAAAAACAACACTCGGAGTGCTTCAAGGGGAGGAAAGAGGTTACTGTTATTAAGTGGTGCAGTAAGAGAGACCTAAATAGGTTTTCTGATTGTTACCTGAAACCGCACAGAAGTTGACAGCTGTGGAAAGTGTTGATGCAGGAGGGAGGCACACCTGTTTCAAAACCAGTAGTGAGAATGCATACTAGCAAGGCTGTACTAGGATTTCAAGGTGTTGAGAAAATACAAGAGCACACACACTCCAGTGCTGTAGACCAGATAGCACAGTAAGTGCCAAGAAAAATGTTTTCTACTTTGGCTACAGTCACGAACCATGAGCTGGCTGCTAGCCTCCCACAGCCCAGCAAAAAGAGCTTAAGTGAGTGGTTCCCACTTCAGGTAAACCAAGTTGACAAATTACAGCTGATATTTATAGTTGTTCAAATATAAGTCTGCTGACCTCACACTGAAGGGGATGAGAAGAGTTCACACCATCTTTTCCACTTTGGTAAATCAGGATGCGTACATGTGTTGACGTGTGTGTGCAGGGGCAGGGACAGAGGGAGGAAAAGGACAACAGCATTGCTGGTTGCCACAGATCTTCCTGGAGCACTTATTTGACTGCTATGCTTTGAGTCTGAATGACAACACAGTAGTCAAAAGGTGATGCTCTTTCAAACACCTCCTATCTTCGCTTCAAGAATAGGACTGTTTACCAGCAGACTTCTACATACTAACTGTAAAAAAAAGAAACACACAAGCAAACAACAACAAAAACCCCACCCACCCAACTGATCTCTCCAGTAAATGGAGCTGGAAGCACAAGTCAATTTGTGGAGTTAAGAAGCATATGGTGATAAATAACATCCGGTGCCAATTCTGAGACCATGGAACAGCCCCTTCCTCAGGCACAGTGGAGACTGTATTCCCCAGCAACAGTAAAACCAGTGGAACAAACAGGGATAGATTCTGCCACTGCCTTCTGCTTATGCTGCTAGATGCAAACTGATGGGAGGCTGAGTACCAGCTTCCAGCATGCTCAAAACATAGTTTAAGCTTCTGTATGAATTGGAAGATAAGACTCACACCCACGCCAAAGACGACGACAGACAGGCAAAGATACATATAATGCACAATATTAACATGGATTTGGGTGGCGTATGGTGTGTTAGCATACAAACATGTGCCTGAGTTGGGGGGGAGAAAAAAAAAAGTGTCATATATCTCCTTTAACCACAAAAGCTTATTCACTTCTTTGAGCTCAGCTTACCATAATTTTTCAACAGATATCAGTTAGAAGCAGATATGACAAAACAACCACACCTCCAGATTTCAGAACTCCTCATGCTTTAAATTCACTATGATAACAAAATTCTATTGAGGGAAGGAAAACAGAAAATTTGTCCACTGCTTTCTTCACTGTGTTGTAATCACTTCTGTGAATTTACTTTATTCATAAGCTACAAACAGTGTGTGTTCAACAATAACCATTAGAAATAACTAAAAACATAATTAATCAACTGAGATCACAATAGAAAACAAATTTAGAAAAAAATAGAGTACAAGAGTTATTTGCAGTGTTACTTAGAGAAATTATTTCTTAAGTTTGTATTTTAACATTCAAATCAACACACAAAAGGCTTTTCAATACTTAAGACTTGACATAGACTATTGATAATCAACTTCTGAGTCCTGTGTACTTCTGCTCTATATCACAACATACGGAAAGCAGAGATTAGCTCACAGCTAACAAAACACAAGTTCTTTTGACTAGCTCCTGACAATTTAAAAGAAACTCTTTAGAGTCTTGTTTTGGTGGTTTTTCAACTTGTTTGTGCATTAACTCTGTCAGGTGTATTATGAACAACTGTATACAAGGCACCCCCATATTCCTCACTGAGCAGAAATAATTTGCCTTCTAATGCAATTCTTGGTTTGTCACTGTCAGTGAATTTGCACACACACCTTGAAATGTCATTTAACAGCCTATTTTGTCCTTTTCAAAAAACATTTAGCAGCATTAGTTCCTATACTTTCTCATCTTCAGTAAATATTGGGTAAGTTCTTAATTACAAGCTCTTAGGGTCCAGCAAATAGGATTCTATGACTCTAAGGGCCATTTAATCAAAAGCATGTAAACCAATATGACTATCTTATGAAAGACCTGTGTAAATTAGTCTGATATGAAGTATTACTTCAGCATAGAGAAAATCCTTTTTCCAAGGAATCATATTTTTATAAGATATCTGCATTAAAAGTGACACACAGGTTATGCCGGATTGTGCAAAAGTATGCAAACAACACTGCTTTCTATTTTGGAATAATAAAACAGAAATTATATTGCCACAGCTTTAATCTATTAAATATAATATAATTGCCTGTCATTTGCAAATAAGCCCCATTTTAAAACCTGACAGAGTTTCTGTAAGCAATCCAAATTAACATTACTCACTCTGGGATTTAAAACTTTAAGAAAATACTTACGATTGAGCAATGTCTTCAAAAAATATTTCTTCTCCTTAATGAAAAATGTTTCATTTGTGTGGGATGATTTTGTTTCCTTTTAATATAAGCCACAAAAACAGGCATCAAGGAACTGAGAAGAAGATACCTTTTTTTCCATCTTAACATCTAGACAGTAATGTTTCTAATTTAACTCAAATAATTTCAGGACACCTTTAGCAGAAAAATAGAAGTGTACATTGTCCAGACCATCTTAGGCCTGGCAGTTAAACTTTTCTGAGTAGCAGGACTGAACTACCTCAAGCTGAGAAGAGACACAAACATGAGGCTCTAAATATCACCTAATGCTCTAAACAATGGTCAAAGTCAACTAACCCTCCTTTTATACTGAGTCTAACCCCTGCCAGCAACTGCTTGTCAGACTGACCCTTTTTAGACTTGAACCTAAATGCAGTAACTCCTTGATGCCATTGATCTCTCAAGAAAGAGTTTGTTGATGTACAAACATAAAACCCTCTTTTGATGTCATTGATTAATTCTATAAGAAGCTAACAAAGCAGAGAATATTAGCTTAGAATTCAGTAAGCTACAGTAATGATTCAGGAACTCCTCAGGAAGCACAAAAAGGCAAAAGCTGAATGAGCTAAAGGGAACATCAAGGCAACCCCACAAACTGTGGAGCCAAGTGGAAAAGGACAGAGGACAAAACTTTACCTTACCAGATCTCTGAAAGACACAGCTTTCTACTTCAGGGAAGTTGTTGGAAGAGCAAACATGTGCTTTGCTCATAGCTCATTCACCTAAGCTCAGCCAAGTCAAATTGTTATGTTTGTACACTGGAGGGCTGGGCTGACCTTCAGTGGGGCCTTGACAAGGCAAAGGCAGGGGATGACAGCACCCTCATGAATTTCATCAAGGCAAATCCAAAGCCCCAGGCAACAGTTCAGGGTGGCGACTGACAGGCTAAGTAGCACTCTTTGAGAAAGAAAAGTGGGAATCTGGTGAACAAGAACTGAACCTCAGTCAGCAGTGTGCCTATGGTCTGCAGTAGCAAAAGCATAGACAGCTGTTTGATGGGAGTGACCATTCCCTTTTAGTCATCATCATTAAAGCAATATTTCAAGTTGTGTGCTCATTTTTGAGCCTTCAAATAAAAAAAGAAATACTGATAAGCAGGGGAGAATCCACGGAGAGCCATCAAAATGGTGACTGAGCATAAAATGCACGACGAACACCTGAGGAAGCTAGGCTCCTTCAGCCTCAGGAAGAGAAGGCTACTAGGGTCTCCAGTTGCAGTCTTCTAGTCCCTAACAGGGGGAATACAGATGGAGCCAGACTCTTCTCATAGATGCCTGATCAAAGAGCAAGAGGTCACAGTCTCAAGTTTCAACAAGACAAATTCTGATTAGATTTGAGAGGAAAAAGGGCAAACTGAGTGATCAAGCACTGGAACAGGTTAACTAGAGAGCCTGGGAAATCTCCATCCTTGGAATTTTTCAACACTGAACAGGACAAGGTCCTGAGCAACCTGATATATCTTCAAGATTGTTCTTATTTGAGCAGGATGTTGGACCAGATGACCCCTAGAGGTCCTTTTCAAGAAAAAAATAATTTGTGATATTTCAACAGCAAGTAGCCACAAGAACTGAAACAAAGCAAGAAAGGCAAAATCAGTTTCACAACACCATGTCCAGTCACATCAGCCTCCAATGCAGCACTAATTCTAGATAATCCAGCAGTAATACCAGCATTGATGCAAAAAGGTCTGCAAAATTTTGAGCAGCACCCATGAGCTCTGTAAAGTATAGCATCTTCACCCTGTTTGTGGAATGAAGCTGTGCAGTTAAAGACTGCAAGGTTCCTAGGCTAAGGCTTGTATCACGCCTTTCCAACAGCAATAAGAATCACTTGGCATTGGAAAAGCTGAAGATGACTTTGGTTAACATTTACTTAAAACAGAATAAGAACATACATAAAATGCTTGAGAAAGAATGTCATTGTTAATCTTAACAGAGCAACAGCATGATCTCTGGCTCTCATGAGATTTTATTTGCAATCTTGTTTTTTGTTTTGCTTCTTTAAATTACATTTCCATCATGATTCGTTCTCTGCTAGCATAAAGAGCATTATTTACAAATTGCTGTGGAGAGTTGCACAATTAGTATAATCTGCTGTTTTCTTTGTACTAACAGACTATTTTGCTGCAATTTTTCTAACTAGATGAATTGCAATTTGTCTAGTTAAAAACTTTATTTTAAAACATCAATTAGTCAAAGAAGTGATATCTATGTTCTTTCATTTTTACACACTTATCTCGTGTTCACCCAGGAAATTCAAACCAGGGAGGAAAAACACAATATGACAATATTTAGGCCAAAACATGGGATGTGTCACCTTTTGCTGAGGTCTCCAAATAATTCCTTGCAAGTCAGAGTTCACAAAAGCTCAGTGAAAGCAATTATAATCATTTTCCCTGTAATCATATAAAATAGTATAACCACTTCAGGTATTTATAACTTAATGTAATTACAATTTCCCTTAGAAAACACCAGATTGTCTAGGCTGTATTCCTGGAAAGGAGACATCTGCTAATCTTGGTAAACAGAGCGGAAAAGTGGGATCTGATTTAGAATAAACATTCTTAATATCCATTCATCACTTTTCTCAGGACTATTCCTTGAGCTGGGACCAACCCCAGAAGTTGCCAACATACGCTACACCCTGTGGAACCAAACTCTTGCTCCCCATCACTTCACTCCCTGGCTGTAGGGTGCACAATATTTCATACTGCAGTTACTACTGGTCAGAAGACGCACAGAAGCCTGCAGCTACAAGAGAACACCACTTAAATGTAATTCGTGTGTTTCAGCATCAGGATTTGTCTTTCAGGCAAGTACTATACTCTATAGATCTAGGAGATGGAAAAATTGTATTGGGAAAATTTAGTTTGGGGTAGCAAAACAGAGGGGAACAGAGAGATGGTAAAATTAGAAAAGGTAAGGGGGCCTGAAACAAACCTGACAAACAAAAAATGGCACTGACTGAATCTGTGCTAAAATAAATTCATCTAGATTGTGAGCCCTTGTCCTTTAAGTATGTATCTCATTTGAATGGCTTTTTTTAGGTAATCAAATAAAAGTTAAAATAGGCAGGGAAATAGCAGATGATAGTTGTGTGTGCAAGAGTGTACTACCATGCAGAATTCCCATCTATTCACAGAGTACTCCATAACCCTAGCACCATTTTGGCCCTGAGACATCCCAATTATTTTTACTCCAGTCCTTCTCCTTCACACTCTGTTGAAAATCTTTGCCCATTCATGCCTTCTGCATACTCTTACCCCAGGGCTAGGTTTACTTACAGATCCCAATTAAAAATGAATGTAATCATAATCTTTTCTTCTAAGAGTGACAGAAATAAGTGTCTGCCTATACAGCTTCTACATGCTTCCCTGCGCATCCTACAATCTCCTGTGCATTCCAGCTCCATTAATACTTGATCCTGAGCTCAGACCTGTGTCTAACCCAACACTCTTGGTACCTTATCAATACTTCTGTCCTGCATTCCCACTGACTACTGGCATCCCTCTTCCAAGGATACAACCCGAGACGTTTAAACAAATACAAGAGGCTGGGCATGCTACTACAGCAGATGTACATACCAAAAATATCCTCCAAGAAACCACTTCTGTGATGGACATTTGAGAACTGATGAAACACTTCTAAAGGACATCCTTGCCACACTGTTAATTTGGATATCTAACAGACATCCAAAATTTTTTCACTGAGCATTCATTATCATTTCCACTTGGGAGAACATCATGTATGTAGATTTAGACTAGACATTAGGAAGAAGTTTTTCACTGTGAGGGTCATGAGACACTGGAACAGGTTTCCCAGGGAAGCTGTGGATGCCCCATCCCTGGAGGTGTTCAAGGCCAGGCTGGATGAGGCTTTGAGCAACCTGGTCTAGTGGAAGGTGTCCCATCCCATGGCAGGGGGGTTGGAACTTGATGATCTTTAAAGTCCTTTCCAACCCAAAACATTCTATGATTCTATGACTATGGTATGCTCTGTTATTCAGTGTAGTTTACACAAGGCTTTTTCAGATCTAGTGTTCTCAAATGTTGGCATTCAAATAGAAAGGAAGTGGTCCAACATATTGCAGTATCAGTATGGAAAATGTATTTCAAGGAAATTTGCATTAGAATTTTTTTTTAGTGTAAGGAGATGAAAAACAGGACATGCTACCCCTATGCTTTATATAGTACTATCAACATGATCTTTTCCTTTTTTTTGTTTTCCAGTAAACATGAATGAGATGTCAGTCCCAAATATTCATGACATCAGCACACTCTCTAGTGAGCATACCTGCATTGATTTGACTCATAAATTACCCATAGAATGTATTTTAAGAGCTTCAAGAGAAGTATCTCACTCTAGATGCCTCCTCTTGCTTCTTTCTCACCTTTGTCCCAGCCCGCTGACCATGAACAGGGGAGGATACAAGCCCTTGCATCAGCAGACTAGTACAAAGCTGCTTTAGGACTGTCACCAGGCAATTGCTTCAGCAGAGAACAGCAGCATGCAGCAGCTGTAATAGCTTCTGTATCATTCTTCCCCATTCACCAGAGTGTTCAGCAAACACTAAGACCAGAGAGAGAGAGAGACAGAGAATAGCTAGCACTTCCTTGTCAGGAATAATCAGCTTCCTATCACCCACCTCATGCAGGTAGTACAAGTTAAAAACTTAAGATCTTTAAAAATTGTAATTAAAGGACAAGTGAGTAGTACAGCCAGTCAACAGATGGGCAGCAGAAGAGCATGTAAATCCAGCATTAAAACTCAACCTGCTAAACTGCAGTGTACACATTCCTTTACCTGAATTATTCTCTGCAAGAGAGGAGAGGATATTCTTTCATTCCCAATTCTCAGATTGACCTGCAGTTTGTCATTAGGCCATGCATTTTTTTTCTAGGTAGACCCTCAATTGGATAAAATCCAGCCCTTGGTTGTTAATACAGTGGATTCAAGTTCCACGAAGTCATGTATAGGATCTTAATTCATTGCTAGACCAAGTATTGTCATCAGCAAACAGTAGAACAAACATTCTTCTGGACCCAAAGTAGAAGATGAGTTTCTACAGTTCCTAGCTTTTTTAGTTAACAGTAGTGACTAATCACTGACACAGTTAATTCCTGTTCACATGCACAAGAAAATAGCTTACTTCTGCTACCAGTTATTCTTAGTTCAGGAGGTAAAGATTTGTATTGTGCATTTTAAGTTCTCCTTTCTAAACATGATGCTATCTCATCAGGAGCCTGCACTCTGAATTGTTCAAGGTACAAAAAAAAATACATTTCAACCTGTTCCACAATGCTGTTTAAGAACAGTCAACGAACACTAGGAAGATTAGATGCATCCAGACCAATAGATCTGCTACTACTCAAAGCCTATGCTAAAATCTTTTTGTGGTAATACAGAAGGGAGAGTGCAAGGGGATATTCTACAAAAACTGATGGTTGATGTCCAAGTGATGAACAGACAATGAGAAGAGTGAACTGCGGTCACTCATCACTCCATTTGGCAGCCTTTAAGAAAGATGCTGTGAGGACAGATGGAGCAGCCTAAGGAACCTGATAAAAACAAAAGACAATCTCACTGTCAGAGCTGCCACCTCTGTACAGAGTGGAGGTGCACAAGGAGCGAGCTGCGGCTGGGACAGCTTGACCAGGCTGGGCAACAATCAGATAGGACCACCATGGGAAACACATGATCCTGTCACCTTCTCTGCCTTCTGTTAGATCCTGAACACCTAGGAAACAGCATCTATGTTCCTGGTCTCACAGGTCTGTTTCCTTCTGCTACTTCAGTGTCTTGTGTCCAGCAATATTCTCCTCACAAGCACAAGATCTTTAATAAAACCACCATGAGCCTGTCCTCAAAAGGGCAAACTAGAAGCAGTGTTTCAGGTCACTAAGATCTCCTCTGAGGACAGTGTAAATGCCCATACTCATCCATGGGAAGAGATATTCTTTTATAGGGTGAAAGTTATCTCATTTGAAGGTAGAGCTTTTGCTGCTTTTTTGAGTCCTAAATTAGAAGTCTTGGCACTTACTGAAAAATACAAAGCTACAGCAAGCAGAAGAAACCTGAAAGCCAAGTTGCTATAACAATCCACGGGCACTTCTCCACCCATGCCCTTAATGCAGCTGAGGGTACAGCTCATCCCAGTGGCTGAAGCTGAACTAACACCTCGCTACTGACAAGAGCAGGAGGCCCTGACCTTCTGCTCCTGCCACCCTCTCTGTAAATCCGGATTTGACAGTCATCTGATCCCACAGTGGAGAGTCTGAAACTATAACAGAGCAGGAAAGTACACAGGTGATTGTTTTTCCCCCAATCAGCAAGTTAAATCAGCCTGCCCTGAGATCATGGGCAATCAGGCAAGGTTCACACAGGGAAATCACAAGAAGCCTCCTTTTCTGCAGCAGCAAGTCCATAGCTGTGCTGGCCACTCTTGGTCATAATTGCAAAGCTGCCTCCCCAATGTGTTTTATAACAAAGGGCATGTCTTTGCATCCAAGGCTGTACTCGCACCTCTTCTCTTGTTCATTTGCCAATCTTCCGTTCTTCCTGTCCTAGCATTTTGGTTTGAATGCTCACACACATGCATAGTCTTTCAATATATGCCTTCAGTTTACAATTGTAAAAAAAAATTCTAATAATAATAATAATATAATCTGGCTCTACTAGGCATCCAGATAACTTCCTACCATGCCTAGGTATCACTGTGAAGAAGGACATCTAATTTCACTTACATTTAGCTTGACTAGAAGATTAAACCTGTAACTTTAACCAGACCCATGACTGCGTACACATAAAATGGGCAGTGGGTGGTAGCCATTAACACTACCAAGAGTAATTGATTAATTTTTAAGTTTTGGTTTTCACTAGTTTTTTGTAAAAGCAGTTTCATGAAGAATTCGTTTGATATTACACATACACGCCTGATCCTCCTCTTCCTTACAGCAGTTATTTGCCACGGTAATTTCACTATCTTCAGAGGACTTGGTTCTAACTACATTAATTTAAGTAAATTCAAAAGTAGGCCACGGAAACAAAATGAAGTATGGGCAAAGTGCAAAAATTCTTCAGTAATCTCATTTGACATATAAGTTAAATATGGATTTTATTCAGGAGCGCATTGTCATCTTCAAAAGATTGCTAATCCTAGAAGCCATTTTATTGAGTCTTTGGTTAGTGATTTTTGAGCAATAATTTATTTCTATTAAATGACAGCATCTTTTAATCTCAAGGAAGTGACTTCGCAGACAAGCAATTCTGTCTTTGGAGCTTTCATACATTTATTCATCTGCCTAAATTTCCTAAGACTTTGGAGTCAGTTGAAGTTTCATCCTGAATTAATGATTTGGGAAGAGCAATCTGTTTATTTACAATGCATAAGAAATGAAACAAGGTGAATGTTAGGGGCAGCAAGGGTAATGTGATAACTTCAGGCCTGAAGAAAAGCAGATGCAAACCTGCTGTAATAATTGGCCAGCACACCTCTGTGTGCCAGAGTTAAAATTAGCCCACAGTAGCTATGATTTTTATGTCGATAAACCCCCTGCTTTCCCCCAAAATGATACAGTTGTATCATTCAAAGCTGTCAGAGTCTTTAAAGCAAGCGAAAGTGTTAAACGCTGCTGAAATATCACTGTGCTTGGGAGATAATGTTCAACGTCACTTAGTCATAAAATCAGGCAAAATAATTAAACCCAGCAGTAGGAAGCAGACCTTGGCACCCACAGTGATCTGACCATTCCTAACAGGGCTTGAGAACACGCAAAGCTCCATTCACTTACACCAGGCTGCTGTGAATGACTGTGCCCTGCTAAAATACTCCCTTTTTGAAATCTTTTTTCCTGCATATCACTGGAAAAACAACAATGCCTGAAGATTTCTCATAATACATTTTCTCCACATTGTATTTTTCAATTTGGAAAAAGCCCTAATAGCTCCGTTTTCTATAAACGGGTATTTTCATTTGGCAGAGGAGCAGCCCTTAGACACCAGGGCACTCTTTTATTATTCTGATGAAAACTGTTCTGCCAGAGTGTATCAGGAACTGTTGAAATCTCCTTAGAGAGTTTATCACATTTGCTTTCTTCAGCCAGCAATGAAAATAAGTTTTAAGTTAAAAAACTAAGCCAGCCACTTAGAAAGAAGTTTCACATTATTAGACCACATTGTTGTGATTATAAAAATTCCACACAAAACCCCAATTCCTGGTCTTATTCAATTATTGGTTTTGTATGTTATAGCTATAGATTATTAATCCAAACTAAGTAATTTATGTGTTGCCTTGCCATCTCCTAGGAGCATAGTTAAGAAATACAAATAAATGGATTTCAAAATGTGCAACAGTAATATCCATGAAATTGTTTAGTGTGCCGTAAGATAAAAGCATTTAACAAGGCTCTCTGACCACATCTCTTGCACTCAATCCACAAATACACCTCCATACTACTTTAGCCTAACAGTCCAGTTTCTATTCTAATGCACACATCTGTCACAAAAAAAGGGATTTACATTAATCTACCATGAATAATACCCTGAATCTAGGATTTAACTCCAAGGTATGTGTGAAGCTGAGCACAGCGCTGAAATCTTGAAAAGTGTCAGGTTCATTAGAGGAGCAAGAAATAGATACTTTAATTGCTTGATGGTATGATTTACAGATGAGCTGTTTTAATCACGGAAAGAACCTGGTATCATATATCGCTAGGAACACTTGCTACACCTAAATAAGCAGTGGGAAATGATCAAGGGGAAAACACTGTTTTTAAACCCAAGGTCCAGCCAGTAGACAGTCCAATAAAATTTTACCTTAGAAAAAGAGGTCATGGTGCTGAGACACAAAGGAGAAGAAAGAAAAAAACAAAACAAAACCCAAACAAAAAACAGTCATCGCCTTGAGAAACTGCTCCAGAGTCTGAAACCTAGACAGACCTACAGTTTTTTGCTAGCAGCAAGAAGCCATAGTAAAGAGAGATGTAAAACATCCTGCAATCAGGATGAAATAATTAGAACAGCCATTGGGATTCTCTCTTGGGCGCATGTATATCAAGCTGAATTAGCAACTGCAATAAACATTCTTAGGGCTTTAACAGTCTTAGTAAAACAACTGCTTGTTTAGACAGTGTGTTTGCAAAACCCAAGAGCTTTAATTTCTAGAGTAACAGTTCTTCTCAGGTTCAGCTTGTAGCATAGGTCAGAAATTTAATTCTGTGCAATCCAAAACATTACCCTGATTCTCTCATGCTCACAACCCTTAGCTGCACTGGCAGCTGGATTTGCTTACACACTCATTGAGCAAGGAGATCATTTAAAGGGTGTTTGAGAGCATTGCCATCTGAATGGCACTTAAATAAATTGCACCAAAGTTCAAAATTATTTTCTCAGAAGACTCTGAGATATACCTTATGATTACCTACAGTTGGTTTATATTTTAAAGACTAATTTATTTGAAATAGGGAAAAGATGACAGCTGGTGGAGGCTGTGTCCATACTTCTTCCCCTTACTAAGTGTTTCTATTGCCCGTGGACATGCTTTATTTTGGGCAGGAATATCTCTAAACTGTACATTAGAACATTTATATTAAAATGTATGTAGTATTTCAGGCATTTGATCTATACCTTCCTGTATATTCCAGTATTTTATAATAAGAATTTTAATGTTTGGTAGTAGGTAGATCTCCTCCTCTTTACAGTGTAAAATTGTCGATATTTCAACTTGTTTGATTTCCTAACAGTTACATAGTTTCAATGGCTATCACATATGATATTTTCTGAATACATAAATACACATAAATAATTACAAACTCTACAAATTATGAGGTTACATTTACATATGTATCTTGACATTTAGAAATTCTTGTGCATTCCAATTATCTTTCGCTCTGTATAACGTTTAAACATCTCCAGAGAATTCACTAGGATTATTTCCATGTATATCAGATCACATTTAAGAAGTCTCAGTAATGCAAAAAAATCAAACTCTGTATCTTCAAATTCACAATTCCAGACTTACTCAAACTGTAGCAAAATCATGTCTCCTAATTCTTTCCAAACAACAAATTACAGTTGTTTTTACACTCTTTTAGCTTAATACTAAACATGGATGACATCTTAAGGAATAAATTCTTCAAGAGCACTCTATCTCTCACTTCTGTCACTAAGTCAATTTTACTCCCCTAGTGAATCAAGCAATCACTTGATTTCTCATCTGCTATTGCATAGCACCCATGAGGCAACCACAGAAAAGGCTCAGTTGTACATTAGGAGAATATTAGATTATTTCATCCATGTTTGTTCAGACATTTCAATTGGGACACTCTTTTTGTTTTTCTTAGTTTCTTTATTTTCTTACTCCTTCGTTTCCTTCAGTTGGAGAAAAGCTGCAATCAAAACCACAGCACTGTTCCATGCAAAACCCACGGGTGGCAAATGTTCCAAAACACAGGTGTTGCTGCTTACACAAAGCACATTAGCAAAGCATCAGTATAAAAGGAATTCACCAGAATGAGGCCTGTAGGGACTGATCTTCAACCACTATCAATTCTTTTATGTCCCAAAGTAAGCTCACACCAATAGTTCAGCCTACGCTTTAGCCTTCCTAAACACCTTTAATTAGTCAGTGAAAGATCATGTTCATAACTGGAACTAATACTTTGCTCTCTGCCATCTTCACTGAAGTCAATATTTCTCAGCCTATTTTGCAGTTAGATCACAACTGCTCATTAAATACGTCTTAAATATTGTAGACTGATATTAAAAAAAAATACCATATACTTCCCTTGATCTAGTTAGAAAAATCTCTACTTCTTGAGTAGTTCAAGAGATAAATATTTTTTCTTGATCATTAACTTATCTTTAGAACCTAAGCTTTAAACCTCCTTCCCCGCTTCCTCCATAGCATTTATAACTTCACATTAAAATAATGAGACTGTGTGATATTTTGCATTAAAACTGCAGCATATATAGGTTAGAGTGGTACCCATTAAAAAGTGTTCAAGCTTGCATGTTTCAAAAATGCAACAGACTGCTTCCATGGTAGTATTGTGCACACATTGCAATAGGTTGAGATTTTGTCTCTCCAGAAGGCAAGAGAATTGTCCAATAGCAGAAACATGACTGCCTTGCAGCATGGGATTGCATACCACACTGGCTGTTGCTAATAAAACAAGGAAGCAAAGAACTACCCCTCCCAAACCTTCCACGATAAATCTGTGCCTTTTTTGTCATATTTATGTGGCAATATTTACAAGCATGGCTATTTGAACTACACTCTACCCACGCGAGAAATTTATTCAAAGGAAGTTTGGTTCTTTACTGCCATCAAAAAAAAAAAAAATCTATCTAGAAAAAATCACACTGTTTGTCATTTAATCCTATAAATGTAATGCATTAAGCCAGATAGCTTATGATGGATGCTGTACAAAATGAGGATGCAGTATTACAACATGCTGAAGTTGACGGTCAGTATTTTACAAAATTAAACCTCAAGTGGTACTGATTACTGTGTCATACATATGTCATATGTTAATTCTGCATTAATCTTTTGAGCAGGCCTACACATCTATCCCTTAATCCTTAAAATTAAGGACAGAAACAACACAGTGTTTAAGACTCTGCATGCCTGACTGCCAACAGCAGAGTCCTTCCCAGAGCAGTTCTCTGCGTTGTGTTGAGAAACACATTTTCACTGGAAAACTCCCAGGCTCAGCCCAAGAATTACCTATTGTAAGGGCTGTCTCACATTTGTCACAGCTGTATTTTGGATCAGCTAGGTAACACAGAGGAAAATATAACATCTTCCTTCTTCCAAATGCCTCCTCGCCCTTTCCCTAGGGCTGCACTGGCCTCCCTACCCAACCACTCCCTCTCCCACCCGGGTGATGCCTCAGCATTGCCACACAGCTCTTGAACATACGGCTCAGGCTCTTGGCTCTGGAGCTGCCAGGCACACACAACGAAGCTAAAGTAGGTTAATGCTACGAGACTGCTGAACTCAAATTATAATCTCAAATAGATTTAAGTGAGCAGAATTGATGAACTCCCCTGTTTCTCTTAACAGCATTGCTCTGATCTTGTTTAAGCTCTGAATAGATGCATTGACCTCTGTGTGCCTGTTCAGCTGACCTGAAAGCAACCACATGAATGTATCTCTGAATGAAGGCTCTAGTCTCTGCACACAAGTAATAACCCTGTTTTAATAAAAGGAAAAGATACTTCGTTGCTGAAATTGATCCTTCATAGAATCTTAACTACATCGCCATTATCTCAATTTACTCAAAGAAGTTATTTCTATTTATAAATAGCCATGTGAAACTCGATTCCTCAGAGACAAGTGGAGGTAATCCCCCGTTCCTACTTCCCCACTACCATACATTCATTCCTGTTCTCATTCTGCCAACAGAAGTGATCATGAGCTTTTTAGTAATGCATACCAGCATTAATTATTTCACTCAAAAATGCCTAAAACTTCTCCCTCCATTCTCCTGACATGAGTATCAATTTTCTTTTACATATGGACTAAAGGACACTTCAGGTTCAGGTTCAGGCTTTCAGGAGTGCCCTGAAAGTGCCCTGAAGTGCACTTTTGAAAGTGTTGGAGCAGCTTACTTTTGATTTTTTACACAAAGTTTACACTCCAAAAAATGTAAGCTTACACTTCTGACACTACTCATTTAACAGCATAAATCTGTCCCGTAACTTTAGATTAATATTCCTGCCATGAAAGATAAGAACAGTCAGAGAACCTAGGTACCAACCCAACAGATTAAGGACTATATCTAGTTAAAAGAAATAAATTTATTGAAGCTGAATCACACAGAGTTGCTTCAGAAAGAGAGGGGCAGTGAAGTTGCCTCCCATTAATGCTGTATTGAAAAGAAAACTTTTCACTTAAAACTGTAATGATAAAGTTGTTTTTTTAGATAAAAAGATTAATTTTCATCTTGTATTTTCACCTTATACTGTGTTATTAGACAAGATAACACAATTAAACAGCTTTGTTATAGTTGAGGATGCAATTTTTTTCACATTTTCTCAATAAGATTATCTCATTACTAATTTGGATTGAAATATCTTGATTTACAAAACTGAAAAAAATTACCTTCAGTTTGTTCACAGAAAGAAATTCTTGGGTTATATTATGACAAAAGACCATGGCCACACCAATTGGCGCTAGGTAACAAAATGGAAAAGAGACAAAGTTCTTTTGTACATTAAAACTATAGGGGCCAGTTAAAAACTGACAAATGTACAAAGGGATGAGATAATTAACACGTCTTAGTTCTCTTTTTGGTCTCTAAATTACAACCTTCTTCCTCATGCTGGCACACTATTAAGTCATTTTGTTCCTGCAGTAAGTTAGAGATCTGATGCAGCATTCACAACTAGTCTCATAACAACTGGATACACTACAGATCTAAAAATGACCCAGGTCAGTCACTGTCAGTTAGTATGTCAGACTATGCATTTGTAACACAGAGGAAGCTGTTGCAATCTTAAAAATAACTGAAATGAGGAATGAACCTAAGAGCTACCTCACAGTGTAAATAAGGAATTTGCAGCTAGGTACTTTTAAAGTCTTAAATCCAAATTTTCAGAAGTATTTGAGATCTTTTTTACCTTTGCATCTCCAAACTGACATATGGAAGAGGACCCCTGACTGTCAGTAGAGCAGGGCTCTATATGTTAAGAATAATCCCCATAATCCCTGAAAATTTCCAAAATATCAGATATCAAAACAAACAATTTTTAGAAATATAAGGTTTGCATTTGTAAATCACGCTGAACAGACATGCTGTCATTAGAATCATAGAATCATTTAGGTTGGAAAAGACCTTTAAGATCAAGTCTAACTGTTAACCTAGCACTGCCAAGTGCACCACTACACCATGTCCCTAAGCGTCATGTCTATGCACCCCTTACATAGCTCCAGGAATGGTGACACCACCACTTCCCTGGGCAGCCTGTTCCAATGCTTGACAACCCTTTCAGTGGAGAAATTTTTCCTAATATCCAATCTAAACCTCCCCTGGCGCAACCTGAGGCCATTTCCTCTTGTCCTATCACTTGTTGCTTTAGAGAAGAGGCCAGCACCCACCTCACTACAACCTCCTTTCAGGTAGTTGTAGAGAGTGATAAGGTCTCCCCTCAGCCTCCTCTTCTCTAGACTAAACAACCCCAGCTCCCTCAGACACTCCTCGTAAAACTTGTGCTCTGGACCCCTCACCAGCTTTGTTGCCCTTCTCTGGACCTGCTCCAGCACCTCAATGTCCTTCTCGTGGTGAGGGGCCCAAAACTGAACACAGGATTCAAGGTGCGGCCTCACCAGTGCTGAGTACAGGGGCACAGTCACTTCCCCAGTCCGGCTGGCCACACTATTTCTGATACAAGCCAGGATGCTGCTGGCCTTCTTGGCCACCTGGACACACTGCTGGCTCATGTTCAGACAGCTGCCGACCAACACCCTCAGGCTCTTTTCCACCAAGCAGCTTTCCAGCCACTCTTCCCTAAGTATGTAGCACTGCACGGGGTTGTTATGACCAAGTGCAGGACCCAGCACTGAGCCTTGTTGAACCTCATACTCTCAGCCCATGGATCCAGCCTGTCCAGATGCCTCGGAGAGCCTTTCTGCCTTCAAGCACTCTCACGCAATTTGGTGTCATCAGCAACCTTACTGAGGGTGCACTCGGTCCCCTCATACAGCTCATTGACAAAGATACTAAACAGAACTGGCCCCAGTACTGAGTCCTGGGGAACACCACTTGTGACTGGCTGCCAGCTGGCTTTAACTCCGTTCACCACAACTCTTTGGGCCTGGCGACGCCGCCAGTTTTTTACCCAGCACAGAGGACACCCGTCAAGCCATGAGCAGCCAGTTTCTCCAGGAGAATGCTGTGGTAAACAGTGTTAAAGGCTTTTTTTGTCCATGTAGCCCTTCCCTCATCCACTAAGCAGGTGACCTTGTCAGAGAAGGAGATCAGGTTAGTCAAGCAGGACCTACCTTTCATAAATCCATGCTGGCTGAGCCTCATCACCTGTTTGTTCTCTACCTACTGTGTGATGACAGCCAAGATGATCTGCTCCATAACCTTTGCTGGTACCGAGGTCAGACTGACAGGCTTGTAGTTCCCCAGATCCTTCTTCCGGCCCTTCTTGTGGATGAGCATCACATTTGCTAACTTCCAGTCAACTGGGACCTCCCTCATGAGCCAGGACTGATGATGAATGATGGAGGGTGGCACGGTGAGCACTTCTGCCAGCTCTCTCAGTAACCCTGCGTGGATCCTATCCAGCCTCATAGACCTGTGTGTGTCTAAGTGGCGTAGCAGGTGGCTAACCATATCCCCTTGGACTATGGGGGCTTCATTCTGCTCCCCGTCCCTCTCTTCCAGCTCAGTGGGCGGGGTACTTGGAATACAACTATTCTTACTCTTAAAAGACTGAGGCAAAGAAGGCGTTAAGTACCTCAGCCTTTTTCTCATCCTTCATCACTATGCTTCCCCCCACATCCAATAAAGGATGAAGATTCTCCTTAGCTCTCCTTTTGTTCCTAATGTATTTACAGAAACATTTTTTATTGTCTCTTACTGCAGTAGCCAGATTAAGTTCTAGTTAGGCTTTGGCCTTTCTTATTTTCTCCCTGCATAACCTCACAACATCCTTGTAATCCTCCTGAGTTGCCTGCCCCTTCTTCCAAAGGTCATAAGCTCTCTTTTTTTTCCTGAGTTCCAGACAAAACTCTCTGTTCACCCAAGCTAGTCCTTTTGCCTGCTGGCTCATCTTTCAGCACATGGGGATGGCCTGCTCCTGTGCCTTCAGGATTTTCTTCTTGAAAAATATCCAGCCTTCCTGGACTCCTTTGCCCTTCAGGACTGCCTCCCAAGGGACTCTGTCAACCAGACTCCTAAACAGGCCAAAGTCTGCTCTCTGAAAGTCCAAGATAGCAGTTCTGCTAAGCCTCCTCCTCACTTCTATGAGAATCGACAACTCTATTATTTCATTATTTCAGTGCACAAGACGGCCTCAACCCATCACATCACCCACAAGCCCTTCTTTGTTTGCAAACATCAGGTCCAGTGGGGCACCTTCACTCATAGGCTTACGCACTAACTGTGTCATGAAGTTGTCTTCCACACACTCCAAAAACTGCCTAGACTGTTTCCTCTCCACTGATAAGCTCTCTTTGGTTTTTTTTTTTTTTCTTCATGAGTTCCAGTCAAAGCTCCCTGTTCAGCCAGGCTGGTTTTCTTCCCTGACAGCTTGTCTTTCAGCACACAGGACAGCCTGCTCCTGCACCTTTAGTGCTTACACAGCACACATTCCTCTTGCAAAGTGAGCTAATATGTATGAATTATTTCAGAAGGATTTGTAAAGGGAGGGGTCTTT
>NW_010112314.1:36719-38414 GCF_000699245.1 Pterocles gutturalis
ACCACAAAGCAGCTTCATATAAGTATTTATTAATGCAGTATTTATGTGGCAATTCTTGTAGAAGCAAACTTGTGCTCGGTTTTAAATGCAGAATTACCTGGTATATATCTGATATTGGTTCTTTATACATAGAGCAAAAAAAAAAAAAATTCTTAAAGTGCATCACGATCATATATATAGCTGCAGTTAAAAAAAAAAAAAAAAAAAATCACAGAAACAATTCCACTCACTGGAAAATTCATTTTAAAAAATCCCTGCAGTTGTCATGGCTTACAGTTTAATGAATTGGTTCTTTTCCTTTAATTTAAAATCAAGCATGAGATACATAATAAAATTGAGATGGTTATACATTTTATTGCTATGTTAAGGTTAAGAAATAATATGCAAATAAGGAATTTCAAATTACTTTAGAGACCACACAAGCAGGCAAGATTTATAAATATGAAAGGAAGTCAGCCCTGGTGAAAACTCATGCAGCTCCATTGACATTCTTAGTAAATTTGTATTTTTAGAAACACATTTATACCACTTCTGTTAACACTTTGGGATCCGTACAGTACAAATACACCTGTTTCCAAATTAATATTTTCCTAAATTCTGCACTATCAACAGTTTTCAACAGGGTCCTTCTTTTCAAGAATTACCCTGAGGTTGTGATTCTTCCTTTCACTTTAAGATTAATTTAAAATTTACCACTATTTCAATACAATGGATTTTTCTTCTAGCCTTATTTCTCCCTCCTCCACACTGTACATTCCTTCTGTTATTGTTTACAAATTCTGGTTTTGTGCTAACTGCTACTGAAAGCTAGAAAGGATCATCCTGTTCTCAAAACGGTGAGGTCTGAATCCTACCCTGAGGATCAATCCATCAGTGTTGAACAGAGGTGTTAGCACAGATTCTCCCCTAGACTGAATGCATTACATGCGGTGAAGGTTTGTCTTGCCTATAGCAAACAACTACGATGAGGAAAAGCTTCTTTTTAATCCCCAGGCACCAAATTCTAAAGCTGCAAGAAACATGATGTCTTGTTCTTTGCCTTTTCACTTCTTGAGTGACTTCCTAAATTTACCAACTTACTTAGTTGTTTTCAGCCTGGTTTTAGCCCGCACCTCCAGGAATTCAATCTCTCCTCCTATCCATCATTCTCCTTTCATAACCCTTCACTGTTTTGGATGCCCAAAGGATTATTTTTAAATTAGATGAAAACTAATGACCGAGTAACAGGAAATGCAAACTAGAGTGCTCTAACATCTAAGGCAGAGAGCACCACGAGCTCAGTCGTCTGCCAATCAGTTGGCACATGGGTGCTCTCTGGCCACACACAAACTCCGCGTTAGCCACAGCTGCCTCTTCCCAGGGTGTCAGGGAACACGAGGTATCTGTCAGCACTGTAAAGGATGAACAGGGACAAAACCACAGTGGACACAAAGAAAGCCTGAAATTATATTTATCCGAGTGCATGTGGAGATCAGGCAGAGGGACAGAGGACTCAAATCTCCAGGACACCAGGCTTTTTTTTTTTTTTTTTTTTAAACAGAACAACTAATTTCTAATTGGATTCTACACATTTAATGAAAAGTGCACAGTGGCTACTCCTTTTCCCCACAATTATATTATCCATTGTTGAATATGAGGGTCTTTTTTTTTTTTTTGGGGGGGGGGGGGGGGGGGATTCCAGTGAAATTTAAGATA
>NW_010112314.1:38507-58641 GCF_000699245.1 Pterocles gutturalis
TTTTTGGGGGGGGGGAGGGGGAGGATTCCAGTGAAATTTAAGATATCTTTGATTACTTGCTGATCTTTTCCCATTAATTGCACCACAACTAGCTTACTAGCATCAAAATCCTGGCTTTATAAAACAATAAAACAGTAAAATCACAGCTTTGCACTTCTGACCAGACACACCTGCCAGTGTGCAAGGTGCAAACAACTTCTCAGCTGAGTCTGTGGAATCTCTTAAAACAGAAATATAGGGAGGAAAATAATCATGGTGGGAGGCTGACAAGTTTCCATGAAACTTTCCAAGAGGTTTCCTTGCTGTGAATCAGCACAAGGCAAGAAACTACAAAGCTCACATCCCATCTAAAAAACCTGGCGATCATTACGACCCAACGTGTAATTCTTCCAGTTGCATTACTAGCCCTTCCTCTTCTAACTTTACAGATAGTAAACAAACAACACTTTACACTATCCCCAAAGTAGCCTGGACATTCTGCGCCAGTTAAACCACAGCACTGAGTTAACTCAGAGGTTTTTCACCACATCTTAGTTAACAATTTTCTGGAAAATAAAATTGAAAGGCAGTAGTTTCTTAGCTTAGCTCTATTGTCAAAGCCTACTTACAGAAGCAAAGTTTTCATCATCTTTAAACTTTATCTGAAATGCTATCATACCCTGAGAGAGTAATAGTTAGAAGTGGCACACCAAGTTACTGTATTTGTAAAGACTGTTGGACAGGAGTCTTCCCCTTCTTCCTCCTGTACTTATAGTTTTAATTCCCAAAGTGCTCTGAAGTCCTCCAAAATCCAGATCTCCTTGAAAGCATGCATTTCAACTGAGATTGAGCACCAACAAATCAGGACCATTCAGTAACAGGTTATCAAACTGCTGAACATCACAATAAAAATATGCAAGATAAACACAGCCTGAGCGCTGAGATTTACTGATTACAGATAACAAGTACACTTACTCCAGAGCATAACATCTATGTTCTTTTCTTGTAAACTCTGTAGTGGTGACCATATGAAGGCTAGAAGCAGCACTTATCATATGTCACAATTATTCTTTTTCATGCAGACATGAATCTTACGGACTGTTTGATGACTTAAGGAAAAGAAGACAAAAAGGAGTGATAGTTACAGGACCTGCACCAAGAGAGATTAAAAACAAACTAGAGACAGCCATCACAACTGCAAGGCTCTGTGCTTTCTGCATTGATGAACTGATATTAAATGGTACATTAATTCTGCATTTTCAGATTTTCTGTTGGTTGGTCTAGGGAGGTCAGAGGTCATATATATATACACACACACACATACACATAAATATATATATGAACAGCTTCTTGGAAACTGCCAGATACCAACTTCTGTGCTCAGAAAGTACCTTGGACACAGACAAGCAGATCCAACTCTCTAGTTTTGAATAATGAGCATGTCTTGGCTACACCATCAATCAAGTCATGCTTTGACACAGTCTGCCAAATCTCAAACCTCTCTACTTTGATTAAGGTCATCAAGAAGGCAGACCCATTCCTGAAAGCAAATATCTCTGTTGATAAAGTTTGCAGCTGACAGGAAAGAAAGATTAAAAAAACAGGTGAAGTGTTAATGATAACAGCTCTACGCAGCTTTCTGGATCACAGAGACAGGCTGAACAACATGAGTTTCAGTGCTGTTAGACCAGCTTACTTGCCCCACAATCAGGAACATACCCCACACTCACGGGGAAGGATTTGCACTTGAGAGGTGCTAACTCAGGATCAAGCTTTGGGACAAGCAGGACCAATTGCTGTAGAAGACAGGACCCGCTGGGGGAAGCTCCACCACACAGCAGACAATGCCTCGCTGCCATTTCCCACAAGAGCAGAGCAGGAGTTCCTCACAAGCAAAATGAGCAGCAGGCAGGAGCACTCGTCGTCTCATGCGAGGAAGCCTGCTCTGGAGTGCAGAGGAGGAAGCAGCATCCTGAAGCCTCCTGCCAGAGGAAGAATGCGCTCAGGGGCCCTGGCATGAAGCTGCTGGATGCTGTGGGTGTCTGCACTTTACAGGCTGTATGTACCACATCACACAATCAAAGTGAGGACATTGATGAAGCCATCATTAAACAACTTGAGGAAGCTTCTGGATCAGACCCTTATTCTCACAGTAGACTATTACTGCCCTGACATCTACTGGAAGGGAAACATGGCAGGACAGATGTAGGTGAGAGGATTTTTGGAGAGTGTCAGAGATAACTTGTTGATGTAGGTACAGGATGAGCCAACCAGAGACAATGCACAGCAGGATCTGCTGTTCACTAACAAGGGAAGATCCAAATGGGCATGTGATAATCAGTGGTAGCATTGTCTGCTGTGACTCTGAAACAGCTTTCAAGATCCTGAAGGGAGTGGAAAAGCAAAGTACAGACCCCAGACTTGTCAAAATAAGGGGTGAGTCCTCTTGGAACACATTTCTGGACATGTGAAGGAGCAGGTGACTGGGAAGAGTCAGCATTGGTTTACTAAGAGTAAATCCTGCTGGACCAACCCAGTCATTCAACCTCAGGACCCAGATAAGAGTGGATGGGCAAGCATAACACCAGGAATGGACCAAAACCTAAGAGGCTGGTGTATAACAGGTTTAACAGCATTATTGGTCTTGCTTTTTCTACAACTAATAATAGACTCATAATATTTCAATTATATTAATAAATGCTTAGCTTTACTTATATAAAAGTATTTGCTTACTTATATGCATCCTCTTTGCCCATAAATGAGACTTTCAGAATAACAGGTCAAACTGTTTCAGTCCCAGTCAACAGTGGCTAGTAGGTCCACAGTGCTCATTTGTGTTGCTGGAGTAGTGGATTCCCATGTCCACCTTTGTGTGCCTCAGCTTTGCAGGAAGCACAAATGAAGTATTTCCTGGGGGTTTGCCTTTTGAAAGGCAAAGATCTGCCAGTTCTGTAGAAGATCTGCTAGATACAGTACACGTGTCTTGCAGGTGATAAATACACACTCATATTTATGTATAATATAATTTCATGTAAATGAAAAGCAGTTTTTCCACATATTCATGGAGTGTCCTTCTGGGCTCCCAGCTGAATAGAATGCCTTGTACCCAGGAACTGAGCCACTCAAGCTGCCACCTGCAAGGGCAAGCCAGGGCAGAGAGTAACCAAAGTCAAAAAAGAAAATGAACAAATTGAAAATCTGATGGAATAAGGTTCAGCCATACCCACTGTCCCTTCTGCATCTAACTGTAAGAAAAAAGGGTCAAAGAGACAGGACTGACAGGGAACTGAGGAAACACAGGCGCATGGCGATATGATGGAAGCCAATTTGGGGTGCCAAGGTGGAAACCCCTGAGTCTGGCCTGTGCTGTCTGCCCCTGCGCACAAAGCTCCCTGATCACCGTGCATAACTGCTCCTCCAGGGCCCCCTCCCAGGAGCCCATGGAGTTTCCCCAGTTGCACCCTTTCCCCAAAAGCGGCGCCGCATGCCCCACCTGCCCTTCCAGCAGAAGGATCTCCTCCTTGGCTCCAAGTGAAGCAACTAGCACCAAGGCAGCCCTCCCCTGCCACACAGGCTCAGTTCTGTCAGTAGAAAATACCTTTTTTTTCTTCTCCACGCTCCCCCCCACCCTTTAAAATACAAAACTGAAACCAAACACTATTACAGAATAATTTATCATCATGAGAAAGAGGTGGGTATCTTTTGAGTATACAATGATGACAAAAAACAGCCAATGCAGGTGGTTCACAGTCACCTGGTTTCAGAATATGCCCGGACTACACCCAAAACCAGAAAGGATGTAATGTGGAGATTAGCCTTTTATCCAAGTGTCGCAAACCTCGGAATAATTCCAGCTGATGCAATAGGGGCTTACTTCTCATACACGGCTCTCTGAATAGCTGACAGTCCCATCAATACAGCCACTGTCATTGTGAGATTGTACAAGTGCAGGCACAGATGCAGTTCTCCAAAACACACCCTTATCTATTCATTTTTTGAGCAAAACAATTTCTCATCAGAATATGCTGGTTTATATATTTCAAGACTCTGAGCATTCTCCTCCTCCTGCCTGTTACCCAGGGAGACTATATGATGGCATGGTCACCATGGAAACAGGGGACAAACTTAAGATGTTTTCATTGCTGTAGATAAAAGCCATCTGCATTATTTTTTCATTTCTGTTTCTCTACGCCACCAGCGCGGACTCGCAAGCCAAAGCACAGCAGCAGCGCTGCTGCCAGAAGTACACACAGCTCCCAAAGCCGGACCCACCGCAGCCCTGCGCCTGCTGCAGGGGAACTAGGCAAACCACCCACAGCCAATAACAAAATGTGATCGCACAAGCAGCAGCCTGCTGTCCCTTCCCTCCCCACCTCATAAGGGTCTACCTGGAATACATTTTTCTGAAAATTTTCTGACCTCATTCCAATATGGGAAAAGAACATAGCTTGCCTAAACACACAAAACCAGTTGGAGAGAGTTTGTGTAGGTTTATACAGAATATATTCCACCTTAGATTTTGATTCTTTAATTATGGTTCTGACTTATTTAAAAATATTTTTTTTTCCTATCGAACTGATTCATTTCCATTCCCACGCATTCATTCAATATGTAGCCCCTTACTGGCTCCACAGCTTCTAAGTTTTGCTTCCAAGATCTTCTATCACAAATGTGCTTTACTGTCCCAAAGACACCATCTTCTATACATCAGGGATTGATCTTGCTCAACTATACCCTGTCTTCAATCAAATAATTTGAATAATAGATATTACAAGGAAAAAAATTAACCCACATAAATAGGGAACTCTGGACCTGTATCTGTTCTGTTTTTATTAATACAGCATTTCAAGGCTGGGAGCCAGCCACTCTCAGTGGCATAATAATTTCAATTCCATTTTTTTCTGATTTAGGAATCAGCAATCACCATAAAAGGTCTTGTCCATGGGTATGTGGCATTACTGACGCCACCTCTGTGTTTATTCAGGTATAGTTGATCAGAAATTTATAAGGAATTTTCATGGTATGCAAGGTGGAAATTCAGTGAGCACTCTTGAAGCTATGCTGTTTTTATGTGGCTAACAAATATTTTCTTTTTCCTCTGCAGTAGGCTGAGATGACTGAATACAACCAAAAGATACATTAATTAAGCATTAACTTAAGTTTCTGCAGTGTTTTCCAGACAACTGGATGTTCTATTACACATGAATTATTTGATGAAGTTTGAGTTTTGGGCTGCTGTTCTTGCAGGTTTTGGGGCTTTTTGTTCCTTACCAGAGCCAGAACTGTAGGAAGTTTCTGTTTTCCTAATCATTAAGCCGAATTTGTGACATTGTTACATTAACATACCCTTTCATGTATTAAAAAATTACATTACTGTAAAAAGCCAATTCCCTCACAATGGCAATTAAGACAACAGACATCTCAGAGGAGGCTTCTGAATTTCAGTAATCACTCGTAATTCTGTTTTTATATTTCAGTGGGTAGAAATGTACCTGCTTATGCTGCCTGTAGCCTCTAATCCTCTGACTTCTATCCAAATAACAGTACAAAATAATTTTTTATTGGATTTTGTTAAAGTGGGGAGTTTCCTATCGAATCAAGGCCTGTCTGCAAGTTAAAGACAGTCATAGGGAAGGTAGCTGGTGTTTTGGGCAGCAGGATTTTCTTCCCTGCTTGTTCACAGCCCATTTGACCCTGCACAAGTCTCCAACACAATCCTGCCCCAGGTTGTGATCGGGTCACTGCTTAAGCAACTCTTTAATAAAATAAACAGACTTCATTTTTCTCTCATGTTAAGGTTATTTTTCCAAAGGCCACATCATTCTTATTGATTTTTTTTTTTTTCCACTATGAATCCTTTCCAGCTTCTTTACTGAATGGATAAAACAGAAATGAGTATACCCTTGGAATAAAAGTCTTAATGTTCAGTTAAGAATAGCTATAACTGTTCCTACTGCTGCTTGATATTCTTATATGCTCAAGAATCACAGATGTTTGTTCAGCCAACACGTGATCCCCAAATCCTTCTTCGAGTTGCTGCATCCATCATCATTATATGCAATACCCCACTGGTATTGTACACAAAGCATGAATACAATTAGCTGTGGTAGCTCAACACTCTGAATTAAGAGCATAAGTAAGCTACTGTTAGTTCAGCTCCTAAATTCAAAACGTAATGGATTTTTTAAGTTTAAAATTTATTAGACTTCCAAATCAGTGAGACAGCCTGAAATGAGTTAACAGCCAGGACTATCTAGCTTCAAGAAATTCAAGACAAGCTCTAGAGAAAAGATAACTGAGACTGAAAATAACAATAATAAAATATATGGTTTGCAACCTTTCTACTAAGATTTGCTAATTCCATATCCTTTTGTTTAAATACATGGAAGCAAACAAAGGAAAAATTAAAGCTCTAGTATGATGGAGCAGCATTTTCATTCAGATAAAGAATTAATCGGTGGCAGATGCAGGACGCTGGACGTTTTGTGTTTCCTTACCAGCTTCATAAGAATGCAGCATTCAAAAAAGGTGCAGTAATAAGAAAATATCTGCAAGACATTAGAGGGTTTTTGGTCAGTGTGAGACTTTAGTCCATGCAGGCTCCTGAAAGAGCATGTCTTTCTTAAGCAGGCAGAGATCAGCAAGAAAAAAATGAGAGCCTCCATAAGGTATTATAGTCCCTCCTCCAAAAAACACTTCCAAAACAAAAACTGTCCTTAAGAAGATCAGCTCACCTCCAATGTTATCTAACCCACATTTTTGATTGTTTGGGTTTGTTGCAGGGTACTCCATAGTAGCTGTAAGCAGGGACATTTATCATCTTTTTTGTGGTCAGGATACTATAATTACGACTATCCTCACTAATCCAACCTATAAACTTACTAAATGAATGTAGCCTATAGAGGCCACAGTAGGTGGTTCTGCCTAATAAGTTTAAAGATTTCCTTCCATTTATGTTATCAAAGGTGAAATCAAGAGGCATTCTTTTACAATTTGTAAATGTCCATAGGGAAGCAAAGATTTATTTTTAGAGACCAATCTCCCAGACAGAGTTTAATGAAATCTAATGGCTGCATGTTGTACACAGAAGAGGGGGGGGGAAGACAACTTAAAGCAAAGTTAATACCTATACAAGTAATTAAGTAATTTAAGGTTATGACAGATTCTCTAACACCATTAGTAGTTAATTTCCCAAGAAATACAATCTACTTCAACCAGAATTGATGGGGGTGGATAAATGATCGCTGGGTGAAGTTCCAGGCTCAAATTACACGTTCTTTTCAGTCTAACAGCTCCTCATTTGCGTCTGCACCAAAACATTCCTATATACAACCCCCTGAAGCATCCCTCATGTCATATAGGTTCTAGGGAAATCCCTGTCTGCTGTCTTAAGTCTGCTATCAAATCTATATGATCATAAATCATATGGAGGTGTCCCTGCCCGTAGCAGGGGGGTTGGAACTAGATGATCTCTAAGGTCCCTTCCAACCCAAACCATTCTTTGATTCTATATGACTGATTCATTTCAATCCTAAAAGTTGCTTACATGGAAGTAGAAACACACACCAGAACTTACTGCCCTACAGTTCAACATCTCTGTGTCCAAAGCTGTTTGTTCTTTTACATTATATGTTGTGCTGTATTCAGTTGCTCTTAATCTGCTTGTTTGGCTCACTATTCTGTGTGGGTAGGAAATAATATGGAGCTTTTCTGGGCTCCCTTATGTACTGTATGGAGCTGCAGCAGACAACACATAAGCTTATGACTCCCTCAGCAGAGTAGAACAGGTATGAAGATTTTAAATTGAAGCATTTATGATGAGATTTAGTTTGTGATATGTCACTTGAAGTTTAAAAATTTCTCACTCTTCAATAAAACTTCTCTACCACTGTAGAGAGGAGGAATGATTTGTTTCACAAAAATTGTTTGGGATATAGACTAAATGAAGGCAACTAAATGCTTTCTCTCTGAAATTGTTTTGCTGTAAGTCAAAGTGATATCTGGAAGGGTGGCTGTGGAGAAGCAGTGTATGGGAGGACTGATGCTACCTTTTGGAAGTTTGGCAAGGTGCAGAGCACCAGCAAGCGCAGCAGGATGGGACAAGCACAGAAGTCAGGGAAAGGAGGTGACAACAGACCAGTAGAATGAAGGAATATCTGAGGAACTATCTTTTAAGACAGGAGAGGTAAATCGGGAAACCGTAAAAGTCAAGGACGCCATAAGCAAGCAAGTCCAGATAAGACAACGTTTACGGTAAGTGAGATACGCTGCACCAGAGGGCCTTGCCACAGGGTGCTTAAGAATAGCAGTTGCCAATGAAATGACTGGACTTATACTTTTCTTTAGCAGACCTCTGCCTCATTTTGTTACTAAAGATGTTTTTGAATACAGAAGAGATCCATCAACACCACAACTAATTCTGGGAAATAAAAGGTGAGGATGAAAAATAATGTTTCAGTAATATAACATCCAAGTGTAGGAACTAGCAAGAGATAATATAAATATTAATACTGTTTTGGCACTTAAGTACGTAAGCTAAGCAGCTCTGGAAAAAAAAACCAAGACCCACCATAACAACCAAGTTATATTTGAGTGCTCTTTTTCACAAACATATGTTTGTTCTCACCTTATTCTGATAGCAAAAATCAGTGCTTTTAGCCAAGTAACATTTTTTTTCTGTTATGTTTTAGCAGAGTGTATTTACTGTGGTACCTCAAACCAAGCAAGTCCCAAACCCATCTCCTCCATTCTATTCTTCCCAAAGAGCTGGAGTTTCTCTGTTTATCTGCTACTACACCCAAGAACAAGATCTGTTGAAATAGTTACAAGTCAGTTGAAAGAAAAAAAAAAATAAAAAAGTCTTTTTTAACTCCAGTGTAGATCCCTAAACCTGCACTCTTGGAGCTGCCCACGTCTCCACAGACCTACCAATTGTCAAGATGATCTTTACATCTGCCTAGTTTAAAAACATGCTTTCAGAAGTCTTCTAAGGATGGATAGCTCTATGCATCTTGAAATACAGTGCCATTACTTTCAGTGATAATGCAGGCTTGTGACTTAAAAGGACAGTCAAGCCTTTAATCCTTTGAAATTGCAAGATGAAAGAGAGGATTGAAGCAATATTTTCAAAAATGTCAAAGTGACTCACATGTCTAGTTCTCTCCTGAAATTTTGAGAATGTGGCCTTTAAAGTTGTTAAACAACTTATTTTAAAGGACCCAGACCTCTAAATAATGATAAGTATGCTCCAAATATGTAAAAATGAGGTAAGAGAGCATGCTCAGAACTGATTCTCAAAAACATTTAGATTAAAGGAATCAGAAGATAAAGGAACAGAAGTGGTCAGATTTTTCTGAAATCTTAGTACAGAGCAGCATGTATATAATTCTATAGTTGGATCTCACACATCAGACAGAAATGTAAATTGTTTAGAAGCAAAAGGTTTTGCTTTTTATATTTGGAACATATGTATATATATATATTTGAAAAAATTATAAAGCTACACATAGAACCACGTCAGCCCATTGCTGAATACCAAATAGCAAGTGAGATGGAGATATCTGAAGGAAAAAAGGAAAAAACAAAAACTCAAAAAAAACCTGCTTCGTATTGTTTTGTAAAACTTCTCTCTGTTGATTTACTCATCCCTCCCAATGATGTAGTAATCAGAATTTCAGATCACAGGGCATACAGCCTTCCCTTATGCCATCTGCAAGCTCCTATGGCCTAGCTCTCCTTTGAGCCTTTAAATAGGAGTTTTGTCTTTTACCTCAACACTCCTATTCCTGCCTGATGGTGAAGACAGTCTGGCCAGTCTCCGAGAGATTTCCTCTTCCAATAAACATGCAAGTATTTCTTTACTACACTAAATGTTATCCCTGCACTGGACCAGTTACTAAGCAACTCCTTGCTGCAATGAAGGTCTAAATTCTTGCTTTCCCTTTTGGAGGCTATTTGGCTTTATGCAGCAACAAGGAACGTGTCTTTCACTAAACCTTACAGTCTATATCGCTGTAAATAAAAAACATGCAAGACATATTTTAGCAGACATGCAATTTATCACTGGCTCTTGACTGAGACCAGAAATTATGATCATCAGCCACTTTGGGATGCCATCAGCATTGAGGCAATTGTAGATCTACAGAGGACGGGAACTACCCAAGTCTTACTACTTGACTACAACCCACATAAAAACAAGGCTGAGAACAAAGTAGTCACTTATCAGTCACCCTACATTTTGCATTTTTCCTTCTGTGTCTCAAGGGAAAGCTGTTTTTTCGTATATAAAAAGTACATATACAGGTCTTTTCTCCCACACATTTCTAACTAGTCTAAGAATCTGGATAGATCTTAACAGGTTGACATCCAGGCAACATCTCTATATGCCATAAACCTTATGCCTGTTCACTTTTGCAACTTACCTTCACTGGATCAAATAAAAATTTACTAGGTCTACATGCCAGCTGCTAAAAGGAAATCACATCTTCATGCTATGGAAAAGCCACATGGGCTGGAAACGCATTTGCTTTTCATCTCTCACTGGACAAAGATAATTAATCACCATTGCTATTTGAACAAATTGGAAACAAAATAAACCCCACCGATCTCATCCAATCCCTGTAATTCTTCAGTTCTAATTTATGACAGAATACTGAATTATATTCAAATTATTTTATAATTAATAGAAATGTTTAAACAGAGAAATTTAAAACTTCAACACACAGAAATAATACTCTAGAACATACCTAACCTAGTTTAGAATTGCAGGACTAAAAGACCTCATGAGATTATCTACTTAGTGCCCAGTGTATATTCCTTGATATATATCCTTGCACAAATACAGACACCTTACAGAAGAATAAAAGGAGCCCTATTTCACATATACATAAACAAACATAAGTCTGTTAGTTTGTGTTGTCTTTTTAACACTGTTCTCCACAATGTAATTTAAAGCTTTTTCTCTGAGCTATTTTTAAATGTTTCACTTCATTGCTTCCACTTATTTCCATTAAGCTAAAATTTTCTTTACTCTGTTTAATCCAATTATTAAACAAATGTTAAATTAAAAGGTTAGTCAGGAGATTAGGATGGCAGAAAAAGACTGTTCAGCACTTTGTTTCCTAAATGTCCATTTTTATCATCTATCTATAAATATCATTGATTGCACATGTCACGTCAAGTCTCACTAAAGTAAGATTTCTGCTTTTTACAACAAACAGGTATGCGTTATTCCCAACATTCATTCTATTTCATTCCAAAAGCTACTCCACTTTCTCAAGAGGAAGGTGTATTTCCTACATTTGTAGGGTACCAACTCAGCTGCTAGACTTCATACAATGGTGCTGAATTATTTTACCTGGCCTGTACACATTGGATCATGCCTGTCCTAAATGCATGCAACCATGGAGCAAGATTTCACCCACACCGTAGACCTCAGCTTGTAGAAAGGAACAGAACATGAGACTGGTGTGCCCAGCACACTGCTGCAGCAGGGAGAGAACGCAGCTTCTGCTTGGTAATGCATCAGGCAGCAAGTCATGCCAAGACTGGAGGACTGGAAGAGCAGTAACTTGTCTCCGAAACAGGGACATTAGAAACTGGGAAGTCACCCCTGGAAATTAAAGTATGCATCCTTATGGATCTTTTGGAGAAGTACACAGCTCCTTTCTAGCCACAGTTTACTGCATAGGCTTAATTTAGCCTTACATAAATTGCCATCTGCAAGACAACCCTAAACATTTTTTTGTCTTTGCAGCTTTCCACATATAGTTCATTCTGGGCAATACACTCACTAGCTATGCAAACATTTTTCCATTACATTTATTAGCTGGTATTGTTTCAGAATCAGTGCTAGTTTGTTTCCCAAGTACATCATTGCATCTACAGCATGATTTAAGAGCTAAATTGTCATACTCAAGACTAAAATTTAAAATCCTAGCCCTACTCCTGAGTTACGGGTTATTTTACACAAGTTGCTCGATTACCAGTACTTTTACTTCCCCACTTTAATTCCCTTTATCAGCAAGGTTGGACTCTCTCCTCAAGGCTGAGATCCATAGTCGATAACTATGAGCTTCTAAAATCTTTGCAGATTCATATGTATTTTTCTACTTGAAATTTGAATGTAGAGTTTACTAGGACAGATTAAGGGAGGAGAACTATGAGCCATCAGCAGGGCTGCTCCACTCCCAGCTAAATACTTTGTGTGGGTTTCTTTTAGGCTCCTCTACCCTGGCTCAGTGTTTCAGATAAACTCTGACATGCTAGCTAAGTCAAGGACACAGGCGACAAGGAAAAGCCTATTTCACCGTTTCAATACGATCACTTAAATGCAAGAATTAATTTTCTAGAAGGTGGGGAAATCTGGAAGGAAGGAGATACTGTACAGAGATCTTCACAGGAGTAGTTAATAAATTGCTTTATCAATGCTAAGAGGCTAACAAAAACTGCTAGTTCAGCAAAGATAAACACAAATGTAGAAAATAATTGTTTGCTTAAAAAGTAATGAGTTTACGGGGAATGCTAGGGGTTTTCACACATTCACTGTGAGCAATTTAAGAACCTCACCTAGCACATCAGAATCACCACCAGTAAAATCACTAAAGAAAGTCACAGACACAAAAAACTCCAAGGTCTTTTGTGCTTTCTGTCTTTGTTTATCTGGTGGCTCAATGGGATTTAAGACGTCGATCAGTAAGTGTCAACAAATAGCTGATCTTAGTTCATCTTCTGAACAAAAAAATACCAAAAATTATGAGAAAGTTGTAATGTTATTTTTGACAATGCCACCCCACATATATGGGGGTGCATTCTATAAAAGAAAAAGATCTATTAAAAAAGGAAGTAAAAGATATATTATTTTGAAAGACAGGTTATCAGGCTGTTTGCTGAAGTATTCCATAAATCACTAGTCTGAACTTAACATACTTGTTGCTAAGATCTTAGTGCTGACAGACTAAAGTTAGAATTTGCAGACAACTTATTTCTTGAGTACCATATCCCATCTGTCACTCAGCTGGGAAAACGACAGTGCGCGTGGTCTCACAGGCAGGACTTTGTTAGCAAGTTTCAAAATTAAAAAAGCCACAGTCTGCAAGAGTGTAACAGAGAGAATTTCTGGTCTGAAGTAATATAGCCAACATACACACACTGTTTTTAATAGCAGATGAACAGATAAGTCTTCTTATGATGAATGACACTCCTGGGTTTCAGGAAGAGCCAGGAAGAACTGAGTAGTCTATTCCTTGCCTTATTACCATAAATACATCAAAAATACATGTGCACTTGTACAGATACAGGTCTATGTCATGAATGCCATCTGTTTCACTGTGAAATCATCTAACAGCAGAGCCATCCTAAATCCTCACCTGAATTACAGACTCCAGTCAAGCATATTTTGAATTGATCTTCTGACACTTCATCTTAATAGGTTAGAAATAATATATAAGCCTAACACAACCAACATCCAAGTGATTGAAAATTAGCACTTTGTTTGTTTTATGTAGGCTAAAAAAAAAAAAAAAATAGTAGTCTTCACTGAATAGCTTAGTTTGGCTAACCTTCTAGGGGCTCCCATTATAATCACGGGCCTCTATTTTAATACACTAAGAACAAATACAAATTTTGCATTTTCAGGTCTATAGACGTAGGATAAATAATTATGCCATGGGAAAAAACGGAGCAGGGGGCAGGTGCTGATCTCTTTTTAGCTGATGCTGTGTTGAATACTTAATAAAAAAAAAAAAGCAAGCACCATACCACAATATACAAGGAAGAGTATTGTCCATAAAAAACCTGGAGGAGTCCTTTGCTCTGTGTGGCACCAGCATGTCCAGTTGTGGCTGCTAAAACAAAATAACTATCCAGAGTGTCCGCAGTTGGCTGTTGGGTGAGCAACGGGACCAAGCAGAAGACTAAAAAGTATAGTCTGTAACAAAAGGTTAAAAGAGGACAGTTTGCCCCGGGAAGTGAAAACCGGTAATCATTCAACAGAGTCTTCAAGTATATACACGGTAAATTAAAGGATCTCTTCCATGTCTGCTGGCAGTAAAGTATGGACTTGCATCACAGATTTAAGATAGAAAGTTTCCTGTGCCCAACACTGAAAGCTACAATATATGCCTAGAAGAGGATTTGAATCTCCATCATAGGAGGTTTTTAAGACTAGGGTAGACAAACACTTATGAGAAGTGACAGTTACAATCGATCCATTTCTATTTGGACAGGTATATGGAAAGCACAGCCTCTCAAAGTCCCTTCCAGCTCTCTTCTCTCCAGTTTGCCTGTCAAGGACTTGTAGAGTTCACCTCACCAGCATAATTCAAACATCTCGCATTTCTCCCCACACGACAGCCAGTTTAATGGCAAAGAATACACAGCTTTCAATAAATTATTACTTAGGCAAATTGGGTAAGAGACAATGAACAGCAGAACTAAGATTCACCAACCAAAGGAGCAGGCAGCAGTACTGTACTGCACCTTGTTTTACCATCCACCATTTATAGCCCACAGCAAATTAGCTTACAAACACAACAGTAACAAAAAGATGAAGGAAAACATTTAAGATCTGCAAAGATGTGACAAGGTATTAAAACACTTGCTCCTTCACTGAATCCCAGCTGCCTGCCAACAGCACTACAGACAGAAGTGGAAAAACACTGATGCAACGCCACAGGACTCCAGTAAATGCTTTGAGCACAGGCCAGGAGTGGAAACCAGTGAGAACCACAAGGCTCAGTTTACCAGCAACTGACCTTCAAAACTTGACAGATTTGGCCTCTATTAAAGTCTCTTGGGGACAAACACAAACATCAACAACAAGCAGAAGCAACAGGAATGAGAGCAGCCAGGATTTGCAGAAATTTTACAGGAAGAGGTGCAACAAGGATTCTTTATTTTAAAAAAGCCAGCGTGTAAAAAGCACCATAAGCTGACATAACATTATACACATTTCTGAGAAAGGCAACAGGTGTAATACAACAATTTTTGTTTATCATTATATATAGCTTCCTTACCACAACCATTATGGCTATCAGAGAGCCATGTAGCTTCTGATCAGATCAGAGCAGATGAACCTCTCCATTAATTTGAATTGGGTCAAACCAGATGAATTGATGGTGACTCATTTCAGACAATATAGCTTAGCAAAGTAATAAGAAAAGCTGGCAGAATTTATTCTCCCATTTGAGGTATTATTATTAGGAGTTAGAAAGTCTCCTTCACTTGCACTTTACTGAAAGCATGCAATCTTTCTTGTGACTATGCTGTCCCAGTTTCCAGGTATTGTCATCGTGCTGCATGGGGAGACGCTTGGAATCGTTTCAATGGTGAAATTCAGGGGTGGAAAAAAATTCTGTTTTTGAAACACTGAGTGGTGGGAAAACTCAGAACAGTTGTCCAGGGTTTACAGTGGCCTCGACAGAAAACTGGGAAAGTATCCTCAGTTTGCTGATAATTAAAAAAGCTGACTGTCCCTTCAGGGACATACAGCCAATGTTGGAAATCATTTTCTTCACTGGTTTAAAGTTATTATGCACGCATTCACACTTTTTTAATTTTATCTGTTATATACTAACACTGAGTTTGAGTTCTTAGATTGCAAAATCCTGCTGATGTTCATTTGAACTGTTCATCCAGTAGCATGAATAATTGTTCGGCTTTAGAAAGCATTCTCCCAACATCATATTTCATCAGGTACCTATGTTCAGTTCACTCAACCCACAATGACTTTTATATTGATAACATATGAAGATAAAAAAGTCACTACATCAATTTCCAGGCTAATATCACAACAGTAATAAAACTTTCTGCAGGGAAGGGAGGGTGGGCAAGAGCTTTAAAAGTTAACATTGGAGTCTGGCATTAGAGTATGAGTATGAGCACCAAACACGGTTGCTCTGCCCTTAGCAAAGAGCTGAGAGCACAAGATGTGAGCTTGCACTTCAGCTCTTCCTGTTGACAGTCTGGATTCTTACCAGAAATCCACTCTTAGCGCCACTTCAGTCTAATATGGGTTAAGAAATGGAGAGGCTGAACCACAGACACTTCCCTCATTCTTCTGACTACAATGAAGATGGTACTTTCCAACAGCCAGAGGAAATCTTAAATCAGTGCAAACAGATTCATCAAAACTCACCTTCCAATTTCTAAACTCATTGCAACGCAAAACTCCCATAAAACCCTAAGCACAATCATAAACAGGCTAACTGCAATTAGATACCTGGGTACTAATCAGAATCAGCTACAGCATTTCTTACATCAGCCACAGCTACACAAAAGAAAGTAAGTTCAAAGCTCTAAGGATTCCTTATTCTTTGCCAGGTCACTCTTTCAAATAAAAGAAACCCAGCAGTTCAGGCACATAGTTGGTTTCTCCTCCAATCACAGGCGACGACCTTATTAGACTATCATATCAATGATTCTTTGATGCATCTCTGTCCCTACACCGCCCTGATAACAGATCAAAAACATCAATAACCACTATGCCATGTTTTATATACTTACAGTATGGTTATCTATAAGCTGCCACCAAATCCTGAAACTAAGGCTTTGACTGTGACGCTCACCTGGCACTACAGTGGGTCCCTTGCATGAGAACTAATTGCTCGTAACATTCTGTGTGAATTTATAAAAGATGTTATGATCTATGACAGTACAGGACCTCTCTTTGCACTGAGGTGAAAGAATTCATTCTTCCAAGATTATTTCCTTCTCATTTACCTCACCATAAGGTAGTAGTAATTCAAGGGAAGTGAGTTACAAACATGGAAAGACCATGATTAACCTTACAATTTCCACTATACACTTAAACCATCTCATGTGATCCTGAGAACAAGACAGAGGAATGAGAAAATGGTAGTTACTCTTTGTCCCACCCTACTTGATTCAACACACTGCTCTACTGCATCTTACTTCCATGAATTCTGTGAGCTCAACATGAGCTCATACTGAAAACAATTAATTTTTTCTGTGATTCCTCTGTAAGTTCATTGTTACAACAGCTATATGGTTTATATATTTTAATAAACTTATTTTGACAACATACCTGCAGTAAGAACAAATTATATAATCTTTAATATTAAATCATAGTACAGAGGGAAAGGTTTAAAAAAAAAAACCCACATACTTACTACTAATTTTGGGTACTTAGTCTGAAAGTGCTGAAAAACGGTTTTTCAGAAGACTTGCTTCATAGTACTCTTCCATGTTCAAAGCCCAGCTACTATTAACTTCAGCTGCAGCTGCAAGTACTCAGTGCTTCTGCAAATCAAACACTGAGGTCTCAAGTCAGCAGCCCAGAAAATGAGAGCCACCTGTGAAAAGCTGTTTCTCTGCCGTGACTGGCACTGCATTAGCAGAAATGCTTCTTCACAGCTGGTCAGCTGTGACTAAGACTAGGCAAGATAGCTGTTTGTTTTGTGGAGGGTTTTTTTAATTTCATTTTTAAAGAATATAGTAAACTATTTACAAACTCAGGTTGAATTCAGTTCATATAGAACGTGACAAGTGGGAAAGCTCTACAGATGTTTTATCTTTGAAGTCACCCTGGCTGTGGGGTGGAGAAGTACCTGGAGCAGCCAGCCCTGCTGCTCAGTGGGTTTCAGCATTGCAGAGACTTTGGCTGGCTCCCTTGGTGTGAGGAGCAATCACCTGCTGTCTGCCCTTCCTTTCACAGAGGAAGCTGGGTGCAAAGAGTTAATTCAAGCTCTTGGAAGTAATTCCTATTTCCTGCCTGTGAACAACTTCCCAAGTGGGGTGGGCCATGGGGCAGGAGCTTGGGTAGCCCTGTTGGCCATCTGCCTGCAGCAGCTAGGATCCACTGTACCCAGCAGGGTCTGTGCCAGGTTGCAGGTGTGTGGCTTTGCTTCAACACAGAAATTCACTTGGGCCACCTTAAAGTTGTGAGCTTCAAGAATTTAAGAGCTGCAGAAGCTCACATTCAAGATACAGCAGTAACAAGTTTGTCCTTCCCTCATTAGCTGCTTACTGGGGAGCTCCTGTGCTGATTCTCTCCCTACAAGGGGGAGAAAAAAAAATTAGTTGGATGTTAAGTCTATAGAGGCTTTTAGACCACTTTACATTTCACCCATTGTTTTATTCCTGGTGATGTTCTTAATTTCATGATTGCCTTCAAGATATTTCCAGGCTTTGATTTTCACTTTTTTTTCATCATTTTTGCCAAGGCTCAAGTCTTTCAGTAGGTAAACTCTCCTCGTTACACAGGCCATAGGAATAATTCAAATCACTCCCTAAGGACAACAGTTTAGTATTTATTCTTTCAGAATGATGGTTGTAGAGGTACATGACTTGCACTTCCATTATATATAACCTTGCTGTTACTTACTGTATTTATGTCTTGGCTATAAATCCCCTTTCTCTGTCATTAAGTGCTGGCCAGTGCCTCTGGCCACCCACAGTAAGGAACTACAGTAGTAGAATCTGGTTTACTTCTGGCAACATGCTGAAAGTAGCATTTTCAAAGGAAGACTTTACGGTCCAAGTAGCTATTTGTAGCTTATAAAACTACACGATTGTCTTTGCCCCTTCTATTTCCAATCTCTTTATTAATTCCCTTTTTATTCATAGTTAGAAATAATAAAATTTTGCAAATAACAGTTGCATAAAACAGAGTCATGAACAGCAAAGCATTATTTTATACTAGTAGATTGCTGTCCTTTACATTAGTGGCTCTCATAAAGGACATTTATTATTTGTCACACTGCTTTTACAGGAATACAATGATTCAGCACTCTGTAGGATTTAATTTTGTTACTTTCTTAGTAGTTTTCAGGCTGCATCTGTCTTGGTAAGTTGTCTGGAATTATTTTATTGCCTTATCTTGGTCACTTTGTCTCAACCCATATTGCTAGGTAGCTGCTGAAAAAGTCACCTGTACATTTGAATCTGTCACTTGTTCTTTGTTGCTAGAAACCAGTCTTGCATGTGCATCTTCGTGTGTCCTTCACGTTTTACTTCCGTTTATAGATGCTAGTTGCATTCTTGGGCAGCAAGAATATTGGAAGTCCCAGGAATCTGTATATCTCTGCACAGTAATATTTGATTTGCTGCCACTGGCTTGATGCTTGCAATCACATTTTCAGCTGCTGCTGGCTTCAAAGCTTCATTTGCTATAAAAAAGATAGTCCATATACAGTGGGACATGAGCTGTACTGGAAGGCTGCCTTTGCCTTCTGCTAGTGTTTTTCTCTAGTCTACTAATTTTTTCTACAGGCTTTGTTATTCTAATATACTCCCACTTACCTATCCCTCTCCATCTGGAGGAGGGAAAGGAAAAAAAATACCAACAACCAAAAAACCAAAAAAACCCAAAGCCCAGGTTTTTGGCAATCCTGACAATTTTTTCTGCCTTGTCATGGTGGAAGCTGTGCTGCAAAGATTATTAGATATGTTAAAACTCATGACAAGGAAACTGGGGTGCATTAACTATAATAACACTTGACATCTTCTGTTGTTCATTATGCTGTCAGGTTATAATCAAGAATTTCCTCAGCCAAATGCTATAGTGTCATCTGTGTTTGCATCTAATCCCCCTGAGGCCTCATACAACTAAACAAATGTCATTGGCACTGCCAGGACACTAGGACAAAATGCAGAATGTCCTTCGAAGCTAGGTGTATCAGCCAAAAGGCAACCAGAAGGTCAATAAACACCGAGTCTCTCACCTGTGTGACTGTTAGCTTTTTAACAACTTTCAGTTATGAATAATTTAATATGAAGTGAAAAATCAGTGTCAGTAACTATGAATTGACCTGTTTTTCCGTAAAAGTTATTACACTGTTGATTCCATCTGAAGATCATATGATCTTATTTTAAAGCTTCTGCTTCCCCCAGGCTATCAATTTTGTTTGATTTCATCTCATCTTCCAAAGACACTGATGTTGTAATATTTTTGCAGGGTTGATCTCTAAATGATATTTTCAAGTGAATAACTTCAAGCCTTCGCTTAATGTATCCAGGTTTTTTATAAAGGACAACCTCCATTACAGCACAAGGTCATAAATGTTTCTATATACAGCAAACATTAATCATTATTAAAGTCATAAGCCTGGATATCAGATTATTACCCCATTCATTCTTCTCCATCCTCACACTCTGGTAGATTTTAATTTTGTAGAATCATAGAATGGTTTGGGTT
>NW_010112315.1:0-4640 GCF_000699245.1 Pterocles gutturalis
GCCGTGGGGTGTTAGCGGAGGGGAGCGAGGTGAAGCCGTTCCGACCGCGCCTCTGTCCCGCCTTCGGGGTTGCAGCGCTGCCGATCTCCCGTGGAGAAGAGAGAGAGAATTCCTGGGTGGTCACAAGGAGAAAATATCCGTTAATGTCATTATTTCCCTGCTGGACAGAGACTGAATTCCCTTCTTAGTTGTTTTTTTTTCTTTGTATACTTGGTAGTTTTTTATTTATTTATTTATTTTTTGCTACAGCCCCATTCACTGGAAAATTCCCGTTTGCAATATATGTTATTTACAGAGAACACAGTTACCATGAAGAACTGCAGTTCTGACAAAGCTCCTGCAGTGCAGTTTCAGGGATCTCCCATCCCGGTGTGCAAAGCTGGAGCAGACTCCAGGGTGTTTATCAGCAAGCCTGCGATGGTATTTCTGCAGCAGCTGGGTTATTTCTGATGGAGCGTTCCTGGAGCTGTGCAGACAGCTTGGAGGCAATGGTTGCAGGGGTTTTTGTTTTTCACAAGAGAGCTGATGGTTATTTAGGAGAGAAAGGCGAGGGCTTCAGGGGGAGTTCTTCCATGTAAAACTGAACAAAATCCAGCTGCCTAACTAAAATTGGTGATATTGCAATACATTTCAAGTGTTGACTTTATTAATTTGAGCTGTGTAGGGGAATGTACTTTCAAATGTCATTTGTGTGTCACGGCTTTAGAAAAGGCCGCAGTGAGAGCCAGCACGTCAGGGAGCGTATCTCTAGCTGCGTCACCTTTCACTCAGTGGTGGTGGTGGCAGTGTCTGTGTCTGTGCTGTACCCCGCAGCAGGAAAGAGATATCAGATGAAGAATTGGTGAGGAGCAAAGTGCTGCTTTAATAGGCCAAATGCTCTTCTCCCTGCAGGGGAAAAACAGTGGGCTGGGTTGCTGTCGGTCTGTGCCCCCAGATGCCTCAAATAGCAAAGGCTGTCCCACCTCCATCAGCTGGGGTTGTTTCTGCCCCTCTTCTCCCCATCACGCTCAGTGCTTCATCTCTCACTCCTTTTTCATCAAAGGATGAAAGAGGGGATCCTAAAGCCCAAGAGTCCTCAATTCCATTTTAAGCTTGGGAGAGAAATTATAGACCCTTTCTGGTCCATGCTTTTCCAGCTTGATTCAGGGATGCTTTCACTGCTCGACACTCCTCTCTTTGTCTCCCCTCCTTAGCCTTCTCCCCCAGCTCATCTTTCTTACCCCCCGTTAGCCTCGCTCTCCTTTTCTGGGCTCATAAAGTCCAGCTCTTCACTTTTCAAAGGCAGGCAATGAGGTAAATTTTAGCAGCTCAAACAGTATCTTTGTGAAAGGAGGTGGTAACTTTACCTGGAGGCATTAGTCTGCCGTATCTAAAACTAAGAATAAACGGAGGCGATGTGTAAGGACCACAAGAGATATCTAGCTGTGGTCGAACCTATTGTGTAAGAGACAAGTACAAGTGGCAGCAGGGACAGTTTTGGTATCTAAACAACTTGTACAGGAGGAGCCAAGCACAATTTTTGCATTCAAGACCAACCTGCAGCTGAAAAATTTACTTTTGTTTATTTTGTTAGTAGTTTATGAATTAGTATTCTGTGCATTGAAATGACCTGTGAAATGGAGTGGAGTTAAATGAAAGGTGTGACTCGCTGGCACAGCAGTGTGTGTTTTGTACCTCTCTTTATCAGTGTAACTCTGTCTGAAATGTCCGTAACTACTCCTAAAGCAAGGCAGAGCTCATAAGGCTGTATATGTAAGGAAAAGGGAGTTGTAGTGCTCCTTTTTCATAGGAGGGATTGTGTGTGAATGTGTCTAAGGCACGTTAAAATGTGCAAAGTTAGAGTTCCATTTCTTTGTGGAGGCGTCTGTTTTCAATGGGCTTTAGCTGTTGCGAGCTTTATCAAACATGCCTAAGTACGGGCGTAACTAATGGACTCTTTCTTTTCAACTCTTACAGCTCAACGTGCTGCCATCCTTTGGTTTTCTTTTTGACATTGACGGTGTCCTGGTACAAGGAAAGACTTCGATTCCTGCAGCAAAAACAGCCTTTCAAAAGCTCGTGAATTCTCAGGGACAGTTCTTGGTGCCTGCAGTGTTTGTCACCAGTGCAGGGAATTGCCTTCGCCAGAAAAAAGCTGATCAGTTGTCACATCTGCTGGGAGTTCCAGTGAGTAGCCTAAATCCTGCTTATTTAGTCATTTACTTATGGTGAGTGCGCCAAATCTGTTATCTTCTGCTAAATGCTGCTCAGTTAATCGGTTTTGGTTTTCCTGTAAGCCCCCTGACATGCTTTGCTGGAGGTATTATTAAAAGTAAAAACATTGTCGAAAGCTAATGGTGTTTCTGTTGGGAAAGGGACTGATTTTTTTCCAGTGGTAAAGCTCTAATGGTAATGGTATTTCTTTGAAAACATCATTATTATGGGAATAAATCTTGCATTATCCTTCTGAATAAAAACACGTGTGTGCCAGTAACATGAAACTCTGCTCTAGCGAGCGGAGCATCTCCTGTGATAATGTGCAAGGCAGGTGCTTCCTGCTTCTCTTTGATGCAAGTGCATCCTTCTCCTTGTACCCTCCTTTGATACCATAGCATCCTTCCAGGATAATAACTTTGCTGGTTTTACACCTGGAGAAGGAGTGGGGATGTGTAAACTAAAAGAAGGTGGTCTGGTACAATTAAATCAACACTGCAGTCTAGCAAAGGGACCACGACTGGAAGTAGGGCAGTTCTGATTCTTCTTCCCTGTTTGTTTTCTGCATGGATTTGGTAATTCTGTAAAACTAGGATAGAAACCCTTGTGTTTGTGTTGAACAGAGTAATTCTGGCAGCTGAAAGGGGTGTGTATGACCATTTGTCAGTCATGTGTTATTTTCTGACATATTATCAGTAAGTCCTCTGTGAAACTCAGGAGAAAATGATATGGTAGGCTTTTACGTAGACATGTATGATTGTTTTGTAATCAACAGACTTTGTCACACCTGTTAATTTGATCTACATGTAAATAACTTACCTGATAAACAACAGACTCCTTTTGTTTTTAAATCCCCAACAGATTTCACAAGATCAAGTCATAATGTCACACAGTCCTCTGCGGATGTTCAAACGTTATCATGACAAATGTGTATCTTGTATCTGGACAAGGGCCGCTTCTTGATATTGCTCAAGAGTATCTTTTAAGAAAAAAAAAACTTTGTTTAGTTATTTTCCATGATCAAGCTCAGGGGATCCTGTGGATCAAGTGAAGACCAAATATTTCAACACTCCAAATCCAGTCGTAAGCAGTGCTGGGTTTTATGATGGTGCCAAATTTATGTTCTGAAAATGGTTGGTGTGTTGGGATTTGCTTCAATTCGTCCTGTCTGTTTTTAATGGGGCAGGAAAAAAGATAAATAATTCTTTTTTTTATGTATGTAAATGGCACTGTAGCACAAAGGGCTTGTGCTATCTTGAGGATGGGTGTGTGGTGTTCTGTCTGTTATTTATCACACCTGACTTCAGCTCGGTGGCTCAAGATCTGCTTGTAAGCACATGGCTGGGCATTGTATTTGTAACCAACACCTAGAGTAGAAGTATCCTTGAGAATATTGTGCTGTTTCTGTACTAACTGACAAAAATAACTTGAATTATGTTGATACATCAAAGCTTCAAAGTGTAATTTAAGGACCTTGACATTTGCATAATCTTCACTCACGCTTCCAGTAACTCCCTTCTGCACTTCTTGCTCTGTTGGGATTATAAATAAAGTTGGTGGAAATGGTAAGTTATAAAAACAGATATGCAGCTTTTAATTTTAACAGCCATACATTCTGTTAATTAAGGCAAAATCTTCAATTTATCATTGAGTGTGTCTATTTTTCAGTTCCCTAGGTAGATAAAAACACGGCCAATGATTTCTAAGCCTTTGTATAGTCATGAGTGCTGGCCTCTTCTCTAAAGTAACAAGTGATAGGACAAGAGGAAATGGCCTCAAGTTGCACCAGGGGAGGTTTAGGCAGGATAGTAGAAAAAATGTCTTCACTGAAAGAGTGATTGAACATTGGAACAGACTGCCCGGGGAAGTGGTGGAGTCACCATCCCTGGAGGGGTTCAAGAAATGTGCAGATGTGGTGCTTCGGGACATGGGTTAGTAGGTTGGGTGGTGTTGGGTTGACGGTTGGACTTGATGATCCTTGAGGTCTTTTCCAACCTTAATGGCTCTGTGATTCTATGAACATAAAATCATTTGTCCCCTGGGAGGAGAAAATAATATTCATAAGCTCATGTGAAGCAAGTGCAGCAGTGTCTCAGGTGCGAACGTTCATCTGGTGGAGAGCTGCTGCCAGTCACGGGAGGGCTTCAGCTGTCAGGGCCTCTTGCTCCGATGCATTACCTGCCCTGTCCTTGACACTCTCTCACGTCTTCCCAAAGGACGGGAGAGATCTGCCCCCGCTGAGCTGCTCGTGTGCGCCAGTGCAGAGCAACACCGCCAGGTGCTCAAGCGGTGCCCTCAGCCACCCGCCCCTGGGCACCAGGGCTGGCAGAGCTGGGACTCTACAGACACACGCACATACACACACTCCTTCCCCAGGAAGGACGGAGCCCCTTGCCACGTTGCACACCCTAGAACACTCTCAAGGGGCGGCAGTTTGGCAGCAGTGG
>NW_010112316.1:0-10186 GCF_000699245.1 Pterocles gutturalis
TTTTTTTTTTTTTTTTTTTTTTTAGGCATTGAATGACCAAAATGCTCTTATTTCACTTAAGGCAACTGTCAGCAGCGTCGTAGTACTCCAATGCTGACAAAGGGCTCCTTGAAGGATAATTAATGGAAAGGGAAGGAATTGCTTGTCAGCAATGTGCATGTGTTGCATGTGGCACCCCACAGCTGAGCTTTGGCAAGCCAAGAGCCAGTGAGAGGGATTTGTGTTTGCAATAGCAGGTGTCACCTTACAAGAAAGGCAGGCAGATCCTGCCTGTGGCTGCCTGCAAAGCGTTCAAGTGAGCCTTGTGGCCAGGATAATTTTGACCAATTTTATTTTGTCGGTGCAAGTCACTAACAGCCTCTGTGCCATGAAAACTGATGACACATTATTTCTTTTGTCGGAATGACATCAGAAACATGGGAATTTTCATATCAGATTGGATAAATGGTCTAATCTGCTGCTGGACAGGAGCCATTACCAGCTGCCATAGTCAAAGATAATAGTATTCCCTTGCCAAGAATGAATGGATTATTGCACTGCTAAACTGCTGCATATAGCAGTGAACATCCAGGTTTTAATCTTTATTTTTCTATGAACAAATAGGGGTTTGAATAGTCCCAACTTCCTTATAAATAAGCAGGCTTTGAGAAATAAAAATTAAAAAGTGGTAGGCTCTTCTAACAGCAATGACTTTCACACACTAATTTTGCACTCCAGAAACAGTTAGGTCAAAGATCACACTGAAAAAATAGCAGCAGATCCTTGATTTTATTACAGGTCACATCATCATCAGGCACAGCAAATGACTTGCTACTCTGTATTTACTTGTCTCCTTTCTGCTGTTTACACACACTTTCCTTTCTCATGCGGTTCTTTACTCTTACTGTATCATAATTGACTTTTGCAGTAAATTGTCTCGTGCAGCCAAAATCCTGGGTTGATTATCACATGCTTCAGGAAGGAATTAACTTCTTGCCACTACACGCACAATTGCCTGGTTCTCTCATCAAATGCTCCACCCCGCACAGCATGGATACCGCTAATGACAGGAGGTTGTGCCACATTCATGGGCCTCTGGGAGCAAAGAAAAGGATAGTTCTGAGCAGATGCCTGATTTGATCGTAGTATCATGAAGGCTAATTACTCTAATAAGTGTTCATGGGATTCAGAGATGAGGAGAAAAAAGATCACAAACACTATTAAGGTGTCAGAGGTGTTGAAGGAAAATTGGAAGTATTAAGTGCCAATTTCTGTTTTCTGAAATTCAAGCTAACATCACTGAGAGCTTCTGACAGTCATCTGAGGGCGGATCCCAATGCCCTTGAGGAATTGGGTTCAAGCTGTCTATGATATGTACCTAACTCAGGTACTGTTGACTGCTTTGAATGTAAGAGCAAGAGTACCCCAAGCAAATCAGCCTACTTGCTTTTTGGGGCTGATTACTCCACTTGTCTGTGTAATGGATGAAGAAAAGTATCTGTGACAACTAACTGAGTACCAGCAGTAGAAAACTTGAATACATCTCCGGCAGGGAGAGGCTATTTGGGGTGGGCAAACCCTCGGGAAAAGCTCTTTGCTTGGGCAATGGTGAAAGGAATTGGCTTGAGAAAAGAACCCATGAACTCGTGGTAGTGCTTAAATTGTCGATCACCTCCAGACAAGGTTCCTGCAACACACTGTATTAGCACAGACATAAGGACTCAGGACTTGTGACTGCTCAGGGTGATTGAGGTGGACTCCAGCCACGGAGGCTTTATCCATGTATTTTTCACTGGTGTGATGGGCTGTCACTTGGCTCTATCTTGGGTGCAAAATGTCTACACTGTACTTGGCAAGAGCAGAGCTGGGAACTCAGCTGCCCTGCACAGCTCAAGCAGAACTCACTAATGAGTGCCTGGATGTACACTCTGATAGGGGCAAGCTGTGACTCTCCCTTCAGAGAGGGTCTGGACCAGCTCTGATCCTCATGTGTGCATTGTATGAGCAACCTGGATGGTGGCTTTAGACTTCAGGCTCAGACCCATGCTGACTGCAGCACAGGTATGTGTCACCTGCATTTCTCTTCCATGGGCAGCTCAGGGCATCGCTGGGTTCAGGCTGCAGGTTTCAGATACCAGAGAGCCCCCTTTTCTTGCAGTGTAGTCCCATTGCACTAGAGGATATCTGCAGCACTTTTGCTAACTGCTTCCAGGGTTAAACGGCAACACCTTTGCAAAGTGTTTTCACAGGAGATAGTGTCTTGAGAAGTTGCTTCCCTTATCTCAAGCAAAGTTAGTTTTTCTTAGAGGTGGGCTGGAAAGTGTGACTGGTTTTCACAAATACTTGGGAAAGTAGACTGAAGAGGAAAAACGTGAGTTAGAGGAGAGCTGTGTTGGACATACGAATGGAAACATATTATCGTCAGACAATTTTAGAGTGGCATTTTAAAGAGCTAGGATTTGAAACACTACCCTTTTTCTGTGCCTAGTATGAGAAACGTTGAGCATGTGTTTGTAACCAGTTCCCCTGAACTCTGCATTTCTTACGTAGAATTAAAACTCATCACTACACCAGCCCCTTCATCAGAAGCAGCTGCTGGTCACTGTCATTGTCAGCAATAGCTCACGATTCCAGGGAGATGTTCCTGTAATAGATATACCCAGCACGTTTTGTGCACAATAGCCAGCCTTGGAAATCACTGTTCTCCATATGTGCTGTTGAACCTGTCCTTTCATCATTAGCCATTTTATTCTGGGCCATATTGAATTATGGCATACCTTTAATGCAAGATAGCAGAAGTGCTTCCACTTGGACACTTACGATTTGTTCTTTGCAGGGATGTTCAAAGGTATATGCCAGTCAAGACTCTTCATTTGCATGTTATGGACATGAAACTGGTGCTTTGATGTATTCTCAGATAAGATTCCTTTTACATTTTGTTTTTTCTTCATCAGAATAGTGTGTTCTAGATAGGAAGCCTGTTCACTGGAGGATTAATTACTCTTCGCTGAGTCTCTTGCTGAATTTTCATACCTCATAGAACTTCACACTATAAACAATTTTACAAAACAGAATTAACACTGTTTTTCCCAAGAAAGTATCATCAGAATACCCAATCTGTGTAATTAAAGTATTGAGAACACTGCTTGTTTTCTGGAATAGGTACCACATAAATAGCTGGTCACAGATGGAGTATTTGGTGAGCTCTAGGATAATTGTGCCCATTTATCATGTTTATAGGATGATGTTTAGGGAAATGTGTCTTGCTGTGCTGCTCAGACAGGAACAGATATACCTTTGAAAACCTCACCAGAACCTACTGAAGTGCTTGTCCCCATCCTGAACTGACAGATGCCCACAGGAGCGTGTGCTGACAGGCCTAGTGACAAGTCATCTTTATCCTTTCAGTCTGATGGAATTCCCAGATCTGAAAATCGACCGTTCTTAATGCTTTTGGTCTAACTGAAATGTCTCTTCTAAACTGTAAGCCATTTATCTGACTTCTAATCTCTCCTGCTGAGCTGTCACAGTCAAAAGGCAAATCTTCTTACCAGACAGACAGATGCTCTGAAGGTGTAGGGAGGCTTTCAATTTTAATGGAGACATTTTCATCTCCATGAAACAGAAATGCCCCAAGGACCCATGTCACGCGTTGTCTGCAAGGGCTCATCTGTACCCCACACAGGGACAGAAAGCTAATTTGCAGTTGTCTGGCTGAAGGGTGGCCATATGGCACTGCACTTGCAGTAATTAGCCAAATGGCAAGGGGTTAGTTTATGCAGGATCAGCGATGTACTTGGGTGTCTTGGGGACCTTTCTGTAGCACTGCTTGTGTTGTTTGGAGATGTTTTAGGGATCTTTTGGAGGGTGCTGTGCTGTAGTGCAGAGTGCTGTGTAGCTCAGACACCTCATAAGCACAAGACTAATCCTTGATGGCAATGCTCCTGCCACTGCTGGGGGAGATTGCCATGGGTAGGTGCAGAGCCCCCAGGTGTGGGGCTTTGTCTCCTCTCTGGAGCATCCCTACAGGAAAGTCAGTGATGGAAGTGCTGGGGGCACTTCTGAAACTGTCTGTGAAGGTAAGTGTGTTCATATGTGTGCTATGTACCAGCACCGGCCCTCTGGGATGGAAACCAGCTGCTCCTCAGGAAGGATTTCAGAAGACCCTGCTGAGGGCATGGGACTCTGTCCTGCTACTGCTGAGTGCCCTGTGTTGACTGGGACTGTCTTCTTGTTTTAAGGTCAAGTGGCAGAAAGATGACATGGACAACAATTTGAATTTCTTCTCTGTCTCCTCGGATGGACGAATTGTTTCATGGACTTTAGTTAAGGTAAACAGTAGGTGTTTCTTTTCCCAGCCATATTATAACCAATTGCCTCCAAAGTTCAGTGATGCATTAGTTTTATTTTTATCTGTAATAAGCCAGATTTGAAAACAAGTGTCAGCAAAAGATTGCAGGTGCAGTCATTGCTGGGTCTGGGGCTCCATGTTAAACTCTGAAATGACCAGAACCAGCCTACTCCTTGCTCAGGACCTAACCGTTCTACTGCCTGCACCTGTGGCACCCCATGAGCCTAAGTACAAGAGATCATTTTCTTGCTTTGCAGGTGCAGGAATTCAAGACCAGTCCTTGCTCTGAAATTTTCCTTGTCCCAGGGGGGTCACACAGAGACAGAGCAGAATAATCTGATTTCTTCCCCAGTTTCACAACTTTCATGCCCAAAATGCTCCCCTGCAGATTGCAATTCAGAACGGAGAGGGAAGGTGCAAATTTCTCCCCTTGTGGCAGAAGTAGCACAGAGTAAGCTTGCATTTGCAGTGGGATGGCAACATGCAATCAGAGAGGCAGAGTTTCCCCCTGCCGCAACATTGCCAGCTCACACCCAAGACAACCTCTGTTAACTAATTTGCATGCCCTCCTTTTGATCAGTTTTTCTTCTGGAGTACGTATGTTGATAGAAACTTAGCATTGATGTCCCTAAATGACCCTTAGATTTATGTCTCTGAATCCCAATGTGTGTTTTTTCTGTTGGCAATTTGATTTTACATTTTGAACATTTAAAAGTCTTTTACTTTAAAAACATTTGAGTTGCCCTAAGTATGAGTTTGAAGCAGCTGTCCCAGTATTCCATACCAAACAAAGAAATTTCTTTACATCCTTGGGTGCTTATTTTTTCAGCCTGTTATACCAAGCTACTCAAGGCTTGTCTGTTCTGAAAATTTTAGGCTTGCTGCCATGGGCAGGGAGTCATGTCTAACATTATATGTAAATCTCCGTCTGATGTTCACTTCAGGAGTGGGAGCCTCTTCTAATGAATACAGTAGGTGCATGCAAATGGCATTGATTATTGAGTTATTTCCTAAACTCCTCCAGGTTCATACATGCAGCTTTAGATAAAAAAATCTCTCCTGCAAGTGTGTACCAAGTCCTTCTCCCAAAAAAGCTCTCAGAGCTCCCTAGACAGGGACAGTGTACTGTTGTTCCAGCAGTCAGTTCCTGTTTTATCCCCTGTACAGAAATGCTCAAAAGATTTACATTGAAGTGGATAATACATGCCTACACAACACATCCAGTTGAGGTGACTTGGCAGGTTACACCTATCAGCTGAGCCCCAGTAACTGACTATGCTTAGTCTGCTCCACTTAGGAGGCCAGAAACACTGGGTTAAGCCTCTTCAGAGAAATGCCACCACTGGGACAACCTAAGGGTCTGCTGATGGACTCTAATGGCAGCTCACCTGGTAGAGGGTCTTCTGCAACATTTCTGTGGTTCATCTGTGCTTAACTGTGTTCCCACGATGTAAGCTGGTTTTTTTTCTGTCCCTTGGGCATGTAGGGCATATACCTACTTAAGCATCCTTGGTATGAATTCTGAGACCTGCATCCTCTTAGCACAATGTCATTTCTACTTATTCCTTGCACTTCTGTTATAAACTGTGCCACACTTGTGTGAAAAGCACTGTTTTAAGATTCTTTTGAGGTGAAGTTATCTCTTAAATTGCCAGAGCTGGTATGTACTTAGCAGTCAGGGGTGGTGAACAGCAAAGTTTTAAGTGCTGTCTAGTTTCTTATTTTGGATGGAGATTCAACAGGAAAAGCAAGAAATAGAATGAAGAAGGCATTTTGTTACAATCTATGATTTTGTACCCAGCAAGGAGAAATGGACAATCTGCTTGAATTCCTGTTTTACAAAAGAGCTATCTCTGGGTTTTAGTTAGAATAAAATTGAAGAGACTCCAGAGGTCCTGCATTCTGCAAATCCATAGTGCAAATAGGGAATAAATGAAAGAGAGCTTCGTTAATCTTTTTGACAGGACTATCCAGAAGTAAAGCTTCTTCAAAAACTGATAGCTGTTTGATGCTTCCAAAGCTGAGAGTAGAAGATGAATAAATTTTTTCTTACTTCTAGCTGGATATTTGCCAAGCCACACTCAAAATCTGGATAGAAGGGTTGTTAAACGTTAGCTGGGGACAATTGATCTGCCTTAACCATAGTAGTTGTCTCTGTTAGAAGTAGGCACAATCACTTTGGACAAACTTCATGAGACAGCATGTGAGCTGTGTGTGCTTAGGCTGTCACCTTGGCTTGGTTTTGGGTCATCATGAAGGTGTAAATGGTGATGCAGGCCTTCTGCAGCTGGATGACTCTACTCTCCCACCTTGGGTGGACATGTTACTTATCAAAAAGGAGAGCTGTCAGAACCACATCAAGGAACTGGTTGGGATGCAGCCTGGCACTGCTTCTCCGGCTGATCCTCAGCAATCCCAGGTTTGATTAGTAGCCATGGTCTACCCTTTCTTCATAACCTAGAGCTAAATTGCTGAACAGCTCTGGGCCTCCTTCATCACTTGAGGCTAATAACATCTAAAGGGAAACAGTCAGCTGCAGGGCCTAATTCACTAACGCTTACAAAGTGCTTTACAAGTGTTAGGTAGAAGTGACATATTATTGTTCCGTATTCCTGGAAGGCCAAACTGTCAACAGTCTGTTTACCCAGAGGAATATGTGAATAGCTCTGGCAACAGGACAGCCCCAGGAACTGGTGCATTTTCTAAAAGGGAGGTCTGTGCAAGTAAGATCCCTTGTGAAGGTGAGAGGCTATAGAAGCTGTCCACAGAGGCCTTGGCCAGGTGGAGGTGCTAGGAGGCATCTTCAGAGAAAGGCTGCAGAAAGGTGTGTGCTTAGAGAGAAGGTCTTGTGTGATTTGCCTTTCTACTAGAACAAAGAATAAGTGCGCTAGCACTTCTCTGGTTCTGCCCAGATCACGCATCTGACCTGTTAGACACAGCAGGTATATCAACATGGTCAGCGGCAGGCAGCTCCAAACCTGCTCTTCAGACCACACTAAAGCGGCCACCTGTCATGGCTTGGACACAGTAGATGCTCTCTGGAGAGCAGACAGGCCTGGGAGCCTGAGCAGAGGCAACTTCCTGCTCAGCATGTCCTAACTGCACTCCCAGCAGCCCATCAGCACTCCTCTTTGGATGGGCAGCGAGTGGCACATGGAATATACTTTGTTCCTGGATGCTCTGGACACTGCTCTTTCCAATTCTTGCACATATGCACCACCATATATGGCCTCTTTCTTAGCATCACTCCTGCCTTTACCCACTGAATCTGACTTGATGTAACCCACGTGCTGCAAGAAGTATCACTAACAGAAGGCAGAACTCTGCAAGATGCAGGAGTCTGTCCTGCTTCTTGCTGCTCTCTTAGAGAACATCTACTGAAAATAATAGGTCAGGGCATGTGACTGTGCGGCAGCGCAAATCAGTGAGAAGGAAGTACATTATTTTATGTGTTTAGAGCTTTCTTGATCCTTCTGTAGATTTGTACCCCCAAAATATGATAAAAATGTCTTACAGAACACTGTCCCCCCTGAACTGTAGTACTGAACAGATGTTCACAAGGTCTTCTCCCACCTTCCCTAACATGCAGTTCCCTAGGATTGACTTAGCCAGGCAGAATCTTTTTCCACCTGAGTCCTGCTCTGGGCTTAGAGAAGCTCCAACTACATCTTGATTCACTCAGCTGAGAAGTTATGTTTTGTTCTCACAGTGCTCCAGTGGGAAATCTGCAGATTCCTGCAAACATCCAGTCCTCAGCCCACACTGCTCACTAATTTAATCTATATTTCTTTGTTCTTTTTATCAGCCCCAGGGTATTCTTGTATTCAAAACTGACTCCGTTCTGCAGTGGTATTTCAATTCCCAAAGCTAGTCTAAGAATGGATCTTTGCCCTCTTGTCATTTCCTCATACTCACCCACATTGTGTCTATCTGTCTTCTCTCTCCCTCCTCAATTGTAAACTCTTTGGTACACAGCCTCTTTGCCCTGTGTTTATACAGCACCTAGCACAGTAGTGTCATGGCTTGCAATAAGAGGTTTTTAGAGCTCTGCTGATAACAACATTGGCCATTTTTCCCTTGGGGGAGCTACTTGATAGATGTTGGTGTTATTTGAATCTCAGACTCCATGAGATTGTGAGTATTGGAAACTGAGGCTGCTCTGGGGATAATAGGAAGATGATAAAAAGCAAAGACTGGCAATTTAGTAAGTTACTATCCATTAGTATGGGTTTTACTTATCTCTGTGATAATATGCAATGCCCATCTTAAACCACACAGGATGATTTCACTTAACACAAAGATTTAATCTGATAGTGTCAACCTCCACTCAAAAACATTGACCTTGAAATCCAAAGCTTTCCTGGTCACTTTCATGTGTCTGGATGATGTACCAGTGTCTCTCAGTTCCAGTGCACCAAAGCATCAGTTTACTGGAGGTTTTATGTAAGCATGTTAGCAAGTTGACAACTGTGAGCATTAAACATTAAGCAACTTTTGGACAGCCTTTTAAAATTCCTCCATAAAATTTGCAATTTCAAAGTACTGAATGTCTCTGTATTGTTGCTGTAAAGCCTGTTATTCATGTGGGATCTCCTCTGCCTGCAGAATGAGCTGGTTCATACAGATGTCATCAAGCTGCCAGTGGAGGGAACAACAATGCAGGGGCCAGAGGGGCTGCAGCTGCAAATACTTGGTAGGAGCCCAAGTCCTTGCCATGCTGATTAATTACTGACACAAAGCCTCTAATCAGTCATTCTGGGAATTAAACTAGGAGTGGGGTCTTGAAATGGAAAGGAGCTAAAGAAGGGTTACGCCTCCTTGCTTTCATCATGTAGTAGGGCAAAGTCTATCTGGAGCAATGGCCACTAATTGACTCAAGTTTTGCTGGTTATGTCTTGCCTTTACTTGCAGAAAAAATGAACATTAATTTTTAAAATGTCCATTTTACTGAGATATCCCAAAGCAGACAAGGCACAGGCATTACCTGTATTTGTCAAAAGTCATTTTTGTTCTTCCTACCAGGTATTGATCTGGACTGGCCAAATAAAGATGAAAAGCAATCTTAGCCCTTTTCTGGGTGCACAGTTAATCCAGCCAGTGGTGGGATGTGCCTCATCAGGTTTTGGCTCTCTAAAGGCACAGCATCTATTCTGAGCTACAGTGTTAGGCTCTCTTCGTACAAGGTGGAGACAGTGCAGTCCTTCTAGGCTGAATCTCCTCATCCTGACCACCTTGTGTTCGGAATAGGATGGGATGAGTCAGCTCTGGAGGTCCTGGACTACACAGGGAACCTTGAGGAATCCCCTAATTATCCTACTGCACCTATTTTTGACTGTGAAACTGTGGCATGGGGTTGGAGAAGGCACTTACTCTGCATTTAAGGATTGCTGTGTTTCTAGGCTAGTAACTCTTGAACAATTTATTTGTGAGAAGGTTTGCATTGCCACATGGGTTGCAAGAGACCAGCTAAAGCAGTACACTGCAGAACTCCCAGGGGCTTTGGGATTATTTGTTAGTGTTACTGGGAAATGGATTTCCAAAGACTTGAATATTTAACAATCTATTTAAATGTTAAAAATGCAGACAGTATTACAGGGCTGAAACAACCTTAACAATTCCTTTGAGGACTACATTTTGTTAACGTTTAAGACATAATGTTAAAGACAGCTGCCTTTGCAGAAAGTTCTCTGTAACTCTGTGCTTCTGAGCCTTGTCTGCTTGTTCCTGTTTCTCATCTGATGATTGCTGTGGGTGGCTCTGCTGGTCATAGAATCACAGAATGGTTTGGGTTGGAAGGGACCTTAAAGATCACCAAGTTCCAACCCCCCTGCCATAGGCAGGGAAACCTCCCACTAA
>NW_010112316.1:10217-41104 GCF_000699245.1 Pterocles gutturalis
GTTGCTCAAAGACTCATCCAGCCTGGCCTTGAACACCTCCAGGGATGGGGCATCCACAACTTCTCTGGGCAACCTCTTCCAGTGTCTCACCACTCTCACAGTAAAAAATGTCTTCCTAATATCTAATCTAAATTTACCCTCTCAGCTTAAAACTTACTTCTTCTCCTGTTGCTACACTCCCTCATAAAGAGTGCCTCCCCAGCTTTTCTGTAGGGTCCCCCATCAACAGCTCCAGGTTGCTCTGGCAGTCAGCAGACATCCTGTCTTCTGCTCCAAGAACCCTGCTGAAATTTTTTTTTCCCCACCATGTAAATTGGCTTTCTAGGATGATGTTGCGTCTGCCTAAAGAGCAGAAGCCACAAAATCTCAAGAAGTCACATCATGTAGTGGTTGACACCTGTTTTAAACAGAGTTCATGATGTTGCTCAGTTCAGGGCTTTTGAAGTTAAGAGGATCCTTCTGTGCCTGGCAGAAGATTTCATCCCAAATCACATCCTTTACTATTGGCTTTAATGAAGTGAGCCTGCTAAATGGCTTCTGAGCTAAGCGCTAAAAGGACACAGGTAGGTATAAAGGGGTGCTTCCTCTCTGAGCTCTTTTATGCATAGGAAACCATTTTATATTTTTGTGAATACTGAACAAACATAAGAGATCTGTTCTTCCCCAATAGGAGGCAGACCTGGTCCTCACGACTCTCAGATTTGCACCAGGCATTTAAATTCTTACCAAAGTGAATCCCAGTCCAATCTGTTCTTCCAATTTCCTTCCAGTTTTTCCAGTTCCCTTCTCCCTTTTCCCTTTCTCTGTGTTGGTTTTTCAACTTGCAGGTCTCGGGGACAGGCAAAGCTTGGAAAATGTTTGCAGAAGAGGTGGCTCTCATTTCTTTTGGGAGCTTCTGGCTAATAAATCACTTATGAAAACACTGGCAGTGTGGTGTACCACAGGCAGGGAGCGTCTGCTGGCCAGATGAACCAATTCTCTAACAGACCTTTCTTCTGTTAACAGGCTGCGGGACATCGTTTGATTTTCACAAAAAGATAGACTATTTGTTTCTTGTTGGTACTGAAGAGGGAAAGATCTATAAGGTAAGAAGGGTTTCTTTGTCCTTTCTTTTACATCCCCAGACCCACGCTTGTCTGTCAGGTTCATAATCTTAACTGTCCTGTTTGCTCAGGCAGTAACAAAGGACAACTTCAGAAACTGGTCCTGCCCTCGGATCTCTGTTGTGAGCCTGAGACCAGCACAGAACCACAGAGGGTTGCAGGGAGCTCTCTTCAGAGACCCAATTAAGACCTTATTTTTGCAGAAACGTTTTTCATGCAAACTGCATCCCAGAATGCTTTGCAGATTGCAGCTGTGCAAGTGAAGCAGTGTGATCAGAGCAGAAGTTAAAAGGCATTGATCATCTGTCCTCATGGCTATGGGGAAATGGCAGGAAAAAATTCATCTCTTTTCCTTTTTAGACCTGTTATCCTGTGAGCAGTGAGGCTAAGGAAGCCTTGTCTTCTGTGGATTGCAGCCCTTCCCTTCCACGATTACATCGCAGGTCCTTTCCTCAGTCCCACTTTCTCCATGCCGTCCTATCTCCAGTTCCTCACTATCTACTCTAATCCTTCCTCCTTCTGATCACCTCCATGCTGTCCCCAGCTCAGGATCTCACCTCCATGCTATAAGCCTTGATTCCTGCAGACAGTGCTGGCTACCTCCCTTCCAGCAGTCTCCTGCAGCCTGGCCTTGGTGCTCAGTGCCAGCTACAATCTGTTGGACAGCCAGCTCCAACCATATGGTGAGGGCAGCAGCGAAGATTTGCTTGCCCTTCCCGCAGTAGGGGCGCTGCCCAGATGTTTGCGCTCTACAGCCATCCCTTTTTATAGAGTGTGCAAGACCTTAGTATTACCAAGTCCTGCATGCAGACAGCTTTGGCTGAAATTGACAGTGAGGTCAAAAGTTGTTTGGGAGGAGAGACAAGCAGACAGCAGGACACAGACTTTGTGTTTTCTTAAGAAATCAAGCTAAAAATAGGAAGTTTTGAGCTCTGCTGTATTTAGCCTTGAAAAGAAAGCCAGTAGCTGCTTACTCATGTAACTTTTGTTTGCACAGCATTCCTCTGAGCTGGCTTTGCGACTTTGTTAATATTGTAGCCACAGCCCTTCAGTGTGGGGGGTGGGACCATCAGCAAGAGACTGATATGCAGAGCAGATCCATCCAGCCATCCCTAGAGGATGCTCTAAGCTCCTTCCCCATGTCCTGCCTGCAAAAGGGAAACAAAACAGAGAAAAAGAAACCAAAGGAAATAATATTTTGAAATCAATATCCATCATTTAGGCAAGACAGACTTAACAAACATATATCCCTTCCAGAGGGATGATGCTGACTGAAATCTCTCCTGCCAGGCAGTATCTAGGGAGGATTTCTGCGCAGTGCTCACTTGCATGGAACAAGATAGGTGCAGAAGGGAGATGGGAGAAGTGGTGGGATGGGCTGACAGGTGATGGGCAGTGAGGCAGGTGCAATGGCTTTTTGTTGATGCTTTCAGGATACAAGGCATCAGTTTGATCATGGACAGATGTTCTGAGTTGACTGATTGCCCACGGGAGCTGGTACCCTGGGTATTGTACTCCAAGTTGTTTGGGTAATGTTGTGTCTAGTCCTGATCAAAAGGCAGTAAGGAGCCACATGTTTTAACTTTCCCCATGCTTATTTGAGTGATGGATGTCAGTGAGTAAGACAGTGGAGGTCAGTGTTACGTGGGGGCCATCGGTTACCCTTCAGGAGACATGTTCAGACTGGTGTCCTGGATGAGTTACATTGCAAAGGAAATGCTTCTTGGAGGAGGACTGAATAGGAACAGAATTTGGCAGCATTTGAATTGACAAAGCTGTAGGTGTTCCTGCATTGGACAATCTTCAGTGAAACCAGAACTAGGATGGGGTTTTAACATAAAAAGTGATCCCAGCCTTGAAGCCACACAGATATTTTAGCCACTTCTTGGGTGGGAAAATGCAGAGAGATAGTATTATACAGAATCTTCTCTTTTATTGGTGCCAAGGCTGATTTCACAGTTACTGGTATGCAACAAAACATTCCTGCATTGGTGAGCCTTAGGCAAAAGTGGGACCACTGTCATGTTGTGCCATGCCACCCTGTAAAACTCAGGTGTTCCCATGGGCCAGAAGAGGCAATCATCCATCAGATTGTATGGGATAACACAGGGAAGAGAAATCTTGTATCTAGCACAAGCAGGCCTCCATAGTATCCACAAAAACAAGAGGAAGAGTGTTTGCACCCTTAGCATCCCCCGAGAGTTTGCTACAAGCAGGTTCAAAAGTTTTGGGATCAGCTGCTGCTCCAGAGATTTCTCAAGGACTACCACACACCTTTAACCCACCTTTTATTGAAACACTGCATGTTTGAACCCATCACTGGAGCTACCTGTGGACTGCCTACCAGAGCCTTGCTCCGCTTGGATACTGAGGACAGTGACAATCCCACAGCCATCTGGCAAACTCCCAGATCCTGTGACTGGACTGAGCAGGAGTGAGTTGCTCAGGTCTCTGTGCTGCACTTGCCCTTGCCACTGCCCATTGAGTGAGAAGGACAGACTCCTTACTTGCTGTATGAGTCAGGGATCAAACATGTACTGCTCTCCACATGGGCTGAATTTTAGATTATTTATTAAATAGATTGAAAAGGCATTTTTTTAAGAGACCAGGCATGCCCACAAATAGCGTGATAATATATTAATTCCTTAGCTGTAGAACAATTACGGTGAATTTTTAAAAATGGCTTAGTTAATAGTGTTTCTGAAGCCAAGAAATCATTATCTTAATTACACACAGACCTATCTATTGCCCTTTTACGTAGAGGACAAACTGTTTCTGCATTAATACGATTCTGTAATGCGAAACTGCCTCTTTGCATATCTTATTTGCTGTTTAGGAATTGTTTGGCTTTAGTATTGAAAAGTATCGTCTCTGAAATTCGTATTGTGGCTTCAATTCTTTGGTCAGAATTACTTTTAATAAACAAGGCTTCAACAGAAGAATTGTGATGAGATTTGAACAAATTCATGTAAGAGAGGTGTTTTTTTCAATCTTAGGCAGTTTGCCTGAGAGTGTAATAAATGAATATAATAAAACTCAGTGAAGAGAAGGAAAATGTGATTCTGATTTTAAACAAAACTAATTTCACTTATTCTCTCATACTAACCACCAGGACATTTGTGTCTATGTGGTCAGGACAGGATTTCTTGTGGTTATACAAAGGACAAAGGATGTTTGCTGTTGAGTCCATGTTACATCTCTTGGGTTTTCCTTAAATGATGACGACAAACTGGTTTCTGGACATGATCCCACTTCCAGTGACCCTTTGGTTATGGAGAGACCATTTGTGACAGTGTCTAGTATTGCTTTGTCTTAGGCAAAGTTGTTTTCTTTGTCTGCGTATTTTATGGCTTGAGTTCTGTTCCTCATCTTCTTGACACCTTATCTTTGGGGCTTCTATCTCTGGTTACCTTGTCACTTGACTGACTGCATTTGCCATCAATTAACACAATTTATTTCTTTTACCATTTCCTGCTGTTTCTCCCAATGCATTTGTGTGCCTCTGTTGCCATTCATAAGCCTTTCTACAAATCTTAGCATTTCTGTTACAGATCTCTACAAGAAGGCACTGAGCAAAAAACCAAGGAGAACCTCTGGAGTTGCTGGTAACAGCTGTCCACAAGAACGCAGGACATGTTTGGGTGTCCTGGGTGTTCTGACCTGTCTGGGAGTGATAGTGTTGGGCAGTATTTGTTCTGTTGCCAGATACAAACCTCCTTTGAAAAATATTATTTTTTGGATTTCTGTATTGCCTAGAGTCTCAAAGTTTGTAGTAGTGCATTAAAGAAACCCTCTGCATTATAAGGATACCACTAACCATCCATTCACCATGGATGCAGAGGAGTTTTGTGTCAGGCTAACATCTAGCGTAAACTTGAGTGCTGTTAATTAAGATTATTCATAAGTTTTGTGTCCTTGGAGTTCTCCTTTCCTCCCAGTATTCCTCCCCTATGTTTTGTAGCCCTGTCACCAGTCGTTTTTGTGCTGGTTTCCTGTATGGCGACAGACACATTCTTGCTTTGCTGCCTCATCATAAAAATACCATTTACTGCTCACACACATCTAACACCATTTAAATAGGAGAAAAACACTCTCAGCAAACTGGAGCAGTGCTCTAGAAGATCAGACAGGCTGCACAAGTGCCTGCTCCCTGAATCTACTCATCCTCTTCAAAGCTGTCTTCTCAGGAGTTAGGTGTCACATTTTCCAGAGGTTTTGTTTTCATCCTGACATGTGTCTAATAACTGTAGGGTTTTAAAGTGAATAGTAGGGGAAGACTTTGTCAGCAGTTCTAGTTAGCTCAGAAACTCTTTTCTTCATTAAAGTCATACTTCTTTCTGAGCTTTTTCTCGAGTTTGTGGTGTTTCTTCAAAATGCATCATGGGAAGAACACAGCCTTGTCTTGCACATCAGAGGTGATACCAAAGGTTGGGGTGAACATGGCGTGGGGCTGGCAGGCACTGCCAGAGTACAGTGTATGGCTTGAGGCTAAAGCAGGCATGCAGGATTCATTCCTCACAAGGGACACAGCTGCCCTACAGAACCCTTTTTGCTGCTGATTTCATAGGAAAACCACAGATGCCTTTCCTGTTGGAGCCTGGGCCTCAGCTCTGGGCCAGACTTGCAGACTGCAAAGCCAGTGTTGCGGATGAGCACATCCCAGAGCATGATGTTTCAGTTCCCTGCGGAGCTGTGCTGGTCAAGGGCTTGCCCCCAACAAGGCCTTAAAAAGAGAGCTGAGCATTACAGTTCTGTTGGATGCAGACAAATTTGGTTAGGATCTCACTCTTCGAAGTCCTCAGGTATTACAGACCTTCAGTCCACATACTTGGAAGGACAGATGGATAAAGCAGCTTCTCTCTTGTGTTAATTACTCATGACCCATTCTGTCGGTTCTCAGCAAACGGACTTTCAAACCAAGCAAAGTACCAGTTTTCCTTGTGGCTGAATATTAAGAATTATGAAGTAAAGTTATGAAACATGCCAAAAATTTCAGTCCCATAATTAGACACAGGGACAGTAACTCAGAGACAGAATATGGACCAGACTGTTAGCAAGCTATAGACACTGTCATTAAATCTCGGTGGGACATGAGCCACTTTCTTCATTCCATTTCCTACCATAGCAAGACTCCCAGAGATGCAAGAGCTGCTGGTGTGCAAATAGTTTAGCATCCTCAGTCCAATGCCTGCAGCAGTGCATTAGAGCATTGGAAGAAAGCAGATCTGAGTATCCACACAGTGAGTGTCATGTGTAATAAAGTTAAGCCTCATGATTAGCTAGACGTTGGGTTTGCAAGAATTAAAATACTGTAACACTTCAGCAATCCTGGTGCTTTTGCAAGTGATACATTGCTGCATTCATTAGGGAGTAATGAAAGGTGCTAAAAAGTCTTTGTAGTGAAAGTACCAGGGCAGACCAACAGAACATCCTGAAACCAACCCCAGCCTGCTGTGTGGATACAGTTTGTGTGTGAGAACACAGCCAAGAGGACATTACTTGTGAGATGAGGTCCTTGTTGCTAACAAAGGACGCCTCCAGTCCCCTTGGAGATAAGAAGATTTGGGGAGGATAACCTGAATTTTCTGTGTATGCAAAACTGACAGGATCTGGATCGAGTCCCGTGTTCTGCTAATACAGACAAGCAGATTGTAATTTCTGTCGCCCTTCGTGGGCTCACACACAAAGTGACTTTTCCAAGGCTCCCAAATATTTTCCAGCTCTTGCACACATCCTACATTTTACCATTCAGTAGCACACACAGCTGTGATGCTGCTGGCCTGATCCTCACATGCAGGGTTTGCCCAGTTCACAGGTTTCTGCTGACTGGGTGGCCCACCTGTCTGTTGGGTTCGTGCCTGATTGCCGGCCAACATCTTGCGGTTCTCATACCCCTCTGGGAAGTCACAAGTGGCACAAGAGAAAGAGCCACAGAGCCATGCGATGGGGCAGGCTCTCAGAGCAGGGAAGGGACTTTTGGTGTGTTCCCAAAGTCCTTAGAGCCAATGGGTCTGATAGGTCATTCTTGTGCTGAGAGCACCATTACTGGAGGTTTTAACTGTGACACTTCAAATGTACATGGTGCTGTGAACTCCTGAGCAACACAAGAGCTGTTTTGCCCTGCCTTTCCTGAAGGCCTTTAACAGAGGCACAGCAGGAGTCTGGGCTGGCAGGAAGGCAATGGAGTTTCTGCAGTGGAGAATGGGCTCTGAGGCTTGGCTCTATCTGTAAAAAACTTAAATTCCTACCTCTGTGTGTTGCAGAGGAGAGCTCGGTGTTGCTTGTGAGTGGGGTGAAACAGCATGAGCTGAATTATTTAGTTTCTCTAGCACCTCTGGGTACCAGCCATCTCTTCCCAGCCAGCCCAGAAGAGCCTGGGAGGCCATAAAAGTATTCAGAGGCATCCTTCTGCAGGAATATGAGCTCCAGAAGAAGGTCCAGCTCTGATTACTGACTAGTTCTTTCCATTGCAGTGTTCAAAACGCTATTCAAGCCGGTTTCTGGATGTGTTTGAAGCCCATCACATGGCCGTGAACTCAGTCAGCTGGAATCCCTACCACTTGCAAGTCTTCATTTCTTGCAGCTCTGACTGGACAGTCAAGATCTGGGATCACACTATCAAGTAGGTCCTGCTGGGTCCTGGCATGAGCAGTGAGGTCCAGCCTGACATGCCAGCTGCACATGTCAACTCTGCTCATACCTCAGTCTCAGTTTCCCTCTTCGGTATTGATATTGTTAATTGCTCCCTTATCTCTGTTTTTGGGGCTGATGGCTTAGATTTGTACTCTCCGGGTATGAGGTACAAGATTTAGCATTGGCTGCCCCAGGAACTTTCCAAGCAGTGCAGTTCAGCACAGAGCCTGACTGCTTTGATTTTGACCTGGGTTTCTTCAGGCAGGACCTACCCTAAGGCAGGGTTATTCTTCTGGAGCAATGCTATAGAGAAATGTCAGGGGGTGGCTTATGGCCAGACACCTCCTAAGAGCCAGAGCGGCAAAAAAAAAAGAAAACGGAACATTTAAAACTACATAATGAAGTTCAGGGTTAGTCGTTGAGGAATGTCTGGTTTCAGTCAAGAAATTGATTTTGTTGTAAATCAGTCAAGAGTCAAATATTTCCTGTTGCCAATACTGCTCTAATATTCAATGCTGTTGTCAGAAGTTCAGAGAGGGAAAATAACTTTTTCACTTACTATTATTAGCCAGAGAGACTCCATCTTGCTGTGTGTGTTGAAGGGAAGCTTTCAAAATGCTTTCAGAAAGAAAGAAACATGCTACCGTTCTTCTCATCACATCAAGACCAATCCTAACCCATTTGGGTTGATGCTCAGCTTTGCTCTGCCTTTGGCTCAGACGCTGGCTGGTGTATGTCACAGAGAAATACCCCATCTCCCACTTCTGCAGCTGGCCTTGAACAACACAGGCTGCAGCATCAAAGTGTTTATAACTCAATGTTTCACTTCCAGAGCAGCATGTGTTTAAATGAGTTCTTCTCCCTGTGTCTTTTTTTTTACAGGACTCCGATATTTATTTATGACTTGAATTCTGATGTAGGGGATGTTGCCTGGTCCCCCTACTCCTCCACGGTCTTTGCTGCAGTCACCACTAATGGCAAGGTGAGAGGCTGGGAGTAACACTGCTCTGATTTGAGCTGAAAGAAAGTCAAGGGAGATCAGGGTTGAGCATGGGGATGGGTAAGCCAAATCCTGGACAAGCATATTGGGGAGCTGCAGGAATCCACCACAGTGACAGGCTGAGTTGGCTGCAGCTTGCCTGAGCTGCTTGCCTCAGGAGGGCAGAGTCATTATGGTAGCTCAGTGCCCTAAAACTGTTGATTCCTTTTTGCTTAACCTGATTTTAGAGGCCACAGAAGTCGTAATGCAACACAGGTGAGGAAATCTGGGCAGCAGCATTTCTTAATCCTTCTCCCCCTAAGGTCTACCACACCCCTACAAGCAAAAAGGCCAGAAATCTCTGAGCTACAACCTAGTTTTGCAAACAGCTAATGTTAAATCACAAATCAAAGGGCTTCTAGCAGATGCTGAGGATCAGCTGCACATATCACTGTGGCCTTGACAAACCCTTCAGAAATGCATGTGGGCCCTCTTCTCTAAGCACAGGTGCTTCCTGGGGTGCCAAGTCCCCACAACTTCTAGTATAAGCAGGCCAAACCTCCTTGCAGTCCTAGTTTGCTCATCTTACTCCAGGGGTGGAGGCACTAAGAGGACAGAGAGGAAAGCAGGCTTCTTTTTCCTGTGCTTTCCTGCCCTTGGCATGTATATCCCTGGGCACGAATTGCTCACTCCTTCTCGATGCTGCTCCTGCTGCATTAAGGTAGGTGTTGCAAATGCATGCAAGTCCCTGCTTGCTCTCGTGTTGATCACATCAGTGGAGGTGTGCACCTTGAACATGCCGGAGAAAAAACCACTTAATTCCTGCTACATGAAATTAGCTTATTAACCAGTGCGTCCTGGGGGATGAAGAGATGATGCTCCAGATCAGAACACCCCTAGCATGAGCTGACATCAGGGTATTGGTTCTGAACCCATAGAGAAGCAATAGAATAAAGTGATGATATACTTATATTGATATTAAAAAATCAATTATAGTAATATGCCCAAAGCCAGCCAAGAGTACTTTATTCCAATTAAATAAAATCAACATTTTCCCCCTGTGTGAGGTTGTCTCCAAGATTAATGATTTGTTAATGAAGTACTTAGACCAGTCCTAATATTGAGATGATGCCCCTAGCTGTTCATCCTGGTAGCTCAGATGGTTCATTTTGGCCTGGAAAGTAGCCAGGGCACATAGCTATCCATCAACACCAGTTTTGTACTGCAGGACCACATTGCTATGCCACCATGGGCTGTACATTTTGCTGGTATAAACTGGAAAGTCTGTGCATTTTGGCCAAATTACTCCAGCAAAAAGATAGCCTTTATGTATTTTTATCATTGAATTCATGCCTTGGCGACTTTATTGCAGTTTAACCTTTATGTTATAGCAAAAAATTAATTTAACTGATACTTTGGCTGAGTCTGTGAATTTGTTTCTCCCAAGCTAAGCAATAGCAATCTCTTCACTGGGACACCTGGTCTCCCTGGGAAGCTCAGGATGCCAGAGCCCACAGAAAGCAGTGTTGATGCTTTTCACTCATGGGCAGGGTCAGGACTGGGCCCTTTGTTTATGGGTCGGCATGTCCCCATTCTCCTGTATACTAAATGAAGGGCCTGCATGAATGAAATGAATGTGTTCAGTGTTACACGTCCTCTGACTTGTTTCTACAAGTGAAGTTGTGTGTGCCCCCCAACCCAGCAAGGTTTGTATAAGGCTATGGGTAAGACAGAAGACTGTCTGACATGGCAGCACTGCACCCAGGGTATCTCACCTTGGCTATTCTACCTTGAATCTGATTTAGTAATCCTGATTAGACCTTATCTAATAGGATCTAATTCTTCTTTATGCCTTGAATCTCAAACTCTGAGAAGAATGGCCGTCAGCCAGGAGCAGCCCAGAATTGGGCTGCCTAGCAGGAACGGTCCAGGCAAGACCTGCCTTCCCATTGCAGTAGGCTGGCAAGGACTGATAGTGATAGAAATCCTGGGCCTCTGTGTTAGCCACTAGCCATGTTGGTTGCAGCAGGGTGTGTCTGAGACATGGTTTAGTTTCTATTTTGAACAGAACCTTCTAGATCTGCAATGGAGTGGAATAGTTTTTTACAGCCTTTTCGCTCCTGGACATACTCCACTTTGTAGCAGAGTGCACTTCCTGGGTAGCTCAGCACCTTGCAAAGGGCAGTCTCCATTAGTGCTGCAAAAAAGTCTACATTAACAGGATACCAAAAGCTAGAGGACGTGCAGCCAGAAAATAAAACATTAAAGGCCTCCTGTTGATAAACAGCCTCTAGCTTTGCATCCGCACATGATTATGCCTACAAAACTTGAAGGCTGTCTGGAGGTGGTTTTAAAATCAGGCCCTAATTGCAGCCTTAAAGGAATACCTGGCGTATTTTGGAAAACACATTTCCTTATTCAAGCCAATGCTATGTGTCCAAAATGTATCAGCCCCCTGACTCCTAAAACTGACTTGGAAACTGGGACATTTTAGAATCTAAAAATCTCTCAATCATCTCCCTGAATCCAGGAGGTGGGGATTTCAGAAAAGCTGTGAATATCAGGGGTATTATGGAAAAATGTGTGTTTTGGCAGCTGGGCATCTGCTTCAGACAGCACCATCTCTTCATAAATAACCCGAGTGTGTGTGTTCTGCTGCTGGTGCAGTGGATACTAGCTGCTCCTATTGCTCTTTATCATGTTCTGGGTAATTTCCTTAGTCTCCTGCTCTGCCTGATGGCCATTTTATTTCAGAATGAGCATAAATTATTTGCAATGAAAATTGAAATAAAATAAAATTATCACTGAGATGGGCACATTCATGCCAACATTGCCTGGAAAAAACCTCTCAGTTCTATAACTAGGTGCCTAAATAAGTGCCTGATTTTAAAAGAACTGGACAGCTAGTTGCTTTTATGGAAGCTAGTCTCCACTGGATGTGCTCAGAGTGGTTGCTATAGAGCATTCAGCTTTGGTTTCCATCAATGTGTTAAGTCCACTGCAGTTTTGCTCCATGATTGCATTTCAGATGACACTTACATTCCTTGAAGACTCCACAGTGATTCCTAAAGCAGACAGGTGGAGAGTTCTTTTATTTCTAAACATGAGGCTTGCAGCTCAGTTGGCTGGCAGTAGCTCTGTGGTCCCTCCAGGCCATCTTTTACAGGAACCTGGGTGCAGATACTGATGTGATTAGCACTGAAATAAAATTAGGTTACAGAACACCTAGTTTAGTTTAGGTTGTAAATGGTAAAGGCCTGACATAAAGAAAAAGCCTAGCTGGGATGTGAGACCTGCTTTGGGGAAAAAAAGAAAAAAGTGGAGGTGGATTTAGATACCTGGACCCTTACATTTAGGGTGCAGGAAATCTGGGGTTGTTGGTCAGCTTGTTGTAAGGATAGAGGGCAGAGAAATGGGGAGGAGTGGAATTCAATCCCTGTTTGCCTTTGGGACTTTGTTGTAAGCCCATCTCAAACTTTTGCTTAAAGCAGAAAAAAAAAAATTTGAAACATATAAAAGGAGGAGTCATACCTGAAATTTCTTTCTTGGTCTTCTTTTACTTACTTTCCTTAAGTAAGGAAATGGTGTTGGCAGGTTGTGCAATGCCACAAACCTCCACATCTGGCTTACTCCAGGTATGCGGATGCTTTCTTTGCTGAATTCATGCATGAATAACCCCTGTTAAAAATACCAAAGACACCCACGTCAAAAGCATACCCAGATGGCTGTATCCCACGCTGTGGGCTGTAATGGCATGGCCAAGCTGGGCTTGTTCAGCCTGGAGAAGGAACCTAGCAGCAGCCTGCTATTGCCTACAAGGAGGTCATCAAGAAGTTAGAGGCAAGCTCTTCATAGCAGTGCATGAAGGGATGACTAGACACAACAGCTGAAATGAGTTGAAATGAGAGGTTTGGACTGGATATAAGGAAAAACTTCCACTGTGAAGGCAGTCAATTAATGGAATAGCTTGCTCAGAGAGGTTGTGCCATCTCTGTCCATGGAGGTTTTCAAGATCAGATTGGGTAAAACCCTGAGCAACCACATCTGACCTCAGAGCTGACCCTGCTTTTGGCAGGAGGTTGCAGGAGAGACTTCTTAGGGTTCTCTTCCAACCTAAATTACCTTCTAACCCTGTGACACTTTGAAATGTCCTTGTGTGAGAAGAAGGATCCCAGGGGTTTTACAACAGGCTTAGGAGCATGCACTAAGTATAAGTCCATTTGCTCTCATGTTTTTGTGGTCTGTGTCCATGACTAATGCAGCAAGAGCAAAGTGATGTTATAGTCATCTTTAGTAAGTATTGATAGCCTCGAGGTAATTGCCATCCAAGTGTGCACTCTGCAAAGAAAGCTGCTCAGACATATGCTCTAGGGCTTTTCCCCATTACTGAAGCTGTTCACCTTTCAGGATGTGAAATATTTGAAATGACCCAAACCTTCAGGAAATTAGGTAACGCTTTGTGCTGCTCAGGAAATGAGTGTGTCCTTTCCTGCTTATATAAACATATATAAGCTGAAAATGTTTTCTGTGCGAAGTCTTGAAGACCAGATTCTTATTGTATCCCACTTACAGGATAAGATGCTGAAGAAATGCCTGTTGTCTTGATATCCATCCTTTCCCAGCTAGGAGAGAAACACTTGTTCAGTGCTGGCACGTGTGTGTGTGTGTTCATAGAGCAATTTGCAGAGACTTGCCTGCTCATTTAGCATAGACAGGCAGGAAAAGCCAGGCATTGTCTTTAAAAGCATGAATGAATTTGCAGATAAGAGGCTTGATAAACCTTTCAGGTTTGCAAATATTTCACTGGGTATTTTGGACCTAATCCTGCCTCACCTTGTAGGACATGAGTCAGAGGTGCCAGCATATGTCTCAACATCAGTCAATGCTTTTGCCCAGGGCAGCCAGACTGCAAACCCCTCACAGTTACAGATGTCCCTGCCACATCTAAGTCTTTCCTCCTACCCTTCTGCAGTAGTCCATGGGGTTCATCCATGCCTTATGGGGCCACTACTAGCTCTGCAGGGCTGGGATGAGGCATCTCCTGTCTCTCTGCACCACGGCCAGGGCAATTGCTGGGGTGTGAAAACACTAAATGAGTGCAGATCCCTTTGCCATCACCCAGAAGGACCTTTGAATAGGCAGGCTGAAGTGGGCCAGGGCTCTCTTAAAATGGCTTTGAAACTGCATTCACTGCATAAGTGGTTGTTTTCCAGTAAAACTGTTCATTTTCTTCTGCCACAAAACCTAAAAACCCTCTTTCTTATTCCCTGCTGAATCTTTGAGATTGATATGGACTGCTGGGCAGACTTATGTCTGCTTTAAAACAGGGGCTGGTGGCATGTCAAAGCTCAATGAGGTAGATGGGCAGAGTCCCTGGAGTTAATGCTGCCTCCACGTTGTGCCAGTTGGGCTGCACTCCCTTCTCCTCCCCCAGCCACCAAGCTCTGCGCTCTGGCATTTCTCTTGCCCAGTAGCTGCTCTTAGGGAATAAAGCCAGTCTGGAAGACTTTGGTGCTATCCCATCATGGGGTGCTCTGGTGAGCTTCAAGCCTCAAGATGTGCATCTGGCACCTTAGGACACTACTGTTCATTCACATCCCTTAGCTGGTGAGTTGCAGGTGAGGTGACTTTGTCAGCAGAGTAGTTGATTTCAGTGCAAAGTCAAACGGATACATTTAAACCCCTTTTGTGAGTGGCTTTGCAGGAGTTTTCTTACTTTGATGCTCGCAGGTCAGTTTTTCATTACTATAGCTATTGCTCTTTCAGGTTATGAAATACAGCATTTTGACGAAAGCCACCTGCTGAGACTAACTGTTTTGTTCAGACACAGAGGAACCACGTTTGCCTTTTTCTGCTTTTTCACTATGTGAGTGAAGTAGTTACTTGGGCAGCATCTCCAAAGACTGTCTTGATTCACATGTTAGACTTTGCGTAAAAACCTACTGGAGGCACAGAGCCCATCAGGAATATCTGTGAGAGTTAGAAAGCTGTTCCTAGATGCCTCTCTGCTATTCCTTTTCAGCCCCCCTCACTTAAGTTTCAATTTGCAAGTGGGTACAATGGCATTAGGGCCACCGAGAGCCTCCAACTGTCTGCACCATCCTTCTGTACAGAGACAGCAGCTCCTGAACCCTGATGTTTATTGCTTGGCATTTTATAATGACCCGAAATCTGTGCTGGTTCATTTTAAATGCCAGTCTCCAAACCATGACAGTTTGATATCTGCCTTACAAACAGCTTTCCTGGCCTGCTGTGGGGCTGCAGGTGGCATAGGGCAGTGACTGCTTCTCCTATCAGACTTGATGCTGCCCTTGCTTGTGCAACTGCCTGCTTTTGCTTCCAGTGCCAGCTCTCCACGGTGAGGCATAACCAGGACCCTGCCAACATGTGAAGAGATGGAGCTTGGTCCTACTCTACAAGGACGTAGTTTCAGCCTGAAACCAGGGACTGGGATGTGAGTCACAGCAGGGAGCGCACAGGGGGACTGGCACAGCTGGGATCTATTCACATGGTACAGCCTTGGGAGATTTGCCCCAGGGCACATAAGGAGCTGATAGAAACAGTCTCCTAGTTCTTTGCTGGGTATTTGGGATGGGATGGCAGAGCAGGGAAGTGGCAGAGGACTGGAAGAAATACTCTTTGCTCAATATTCAGGAGCATGACAGTGCAGGAGAGATTGGGCAACCTACATATGCTATCCAGAAAGATCCTGGGACAAATCATGGAATGGTTTATTTGTAAGTACTAGTAGACCAATGAACAGCTGGTCTAGTAAGGCTTTAATAAGGCCATATCACATAAAACTGATCTAGTACTTTTCTTGAGAATAGCAGGCCTGGTAGATCAGAGGAAGGAGATCTAATACATGCTTACAGGTTGACTTTGGGAACACTGTTGGCACAAGCCCATAAGCAAACTACAAAGCAGGTTGAAAAGATGGATGTGGCATGATGGAAGTCATCCTCAGCAGAGTGTACAGTGCAGCTAGGGATGCTGCGGGGACTGGGGCTGGAGCAGAAACGCAGCAGTAATTGTGGGGTGACTAAGTGGACAGGACTTACAAGTGCTTTGGTACCAGAACTGGAATTGTAAATGAGCTTGACAACCTCAGGAGCAATTTGCAATCAGTGAGATGAAATTCAATAAAGACACAAAACCAAGTGTGCGATGTGAAATGAGCACTAATTGGGGAAGCAGCAGGACTGTATGGGAGGCTGGAGCTGGGAACTGCCTGTGCTGCTGTGCTCTTGCTAACACTGTGCTGTTGAGTCAAACCCTAGGAGATGCAGGGGGGAGTCTCCCCCTGAGCACAGCTCGGGCTTAGGCTGGACTTCGGGTGCTGGTCTCTAAGGAAGAGTCATCTCCGCTGACGCAGAAGGGATTGCAGCGTAGGGCAGAGGCAGTGGCTGCTGTCATCAGCCTAGCTATTGCATGAGTTCAGCACAGGTTAGTTTCTGTTTGACTTTCACCTTTCAGAAGTGATTTGGAAAATAACATTAAATTTAGTGCAGAAGTGAAGAGCAGAAGAAGGCTTTGTGATTCATTCCAAAGCATGCTATTAATGTTAAAGAGGGAAAAAAAAAAAAAGTCATGGACAACATAAGAGAATCATATTAGACCAAACTGAAGTGCAGCCAGCTCAGGGGTAGGATGTATTGGGTATGTAGCACCAGGTAACAGCATTCAGAAGTGTGCAGGACCAAGACATGAAGGAGATAATCCTAATCACAGACTCTCGGAGCAGAGCCAGGCTGGCAGGAGCGGTGGCTGACAAGGAAGTTAGCTCACATAAACAAGCACTTTCTTGTAAAACAATGTAACAGGGTTTCCAGAAGAGGTCAAATGGCCTTTGCCTGTTGGAATGAATAGCTGCTCTTCTATGTGCCGAGGCTTTGATTTCTTACTGATTTGCAGAGGCTGAGTCAAATGAGCTGAAGCTGATGCTGTTTTCCTACCATGTCAAATTCGGGGCGACCCAGTTCCTACTGAATGAGGAAAGGCTGACACATGCCGCCCTACAGTGAGGCAGCTCCTACAGACAGGCCAAGTGACGTAGACGTGCTCTTCCCCGCTGTGGCACACACCCTGCAGCAGTGGGCTGGGATGCTGCAGGGCAGAGGCATGTGCTTAGCCCTCTCCTGTATCCAGGGACATGCAGCTGGCTTCTGGCTAACAAAGCCCCCCTGGCTCAGCCCAAAAAGCAGCTTTCACAGACGCCTGCTCAGCCTCTTGAGCTCAAAGCCACCCCTGAACACAGCTGTAAGAGTGTTGGGGTCCATCCTTTCACCAGTGGCATGAAAGTGCTGTGAAAGCCTGTGAATTTTAGGCTCTGCCTGGTGCTGGTATCAGAGCAGCTGAGGACCAGCATTCCTATGTTGTCATCTCAGAAGCAGGGAAGCAATGAATATTTTCTGTGTCAGGTCTCCTTTCCCCCTGCCAAGCCCCAGACTGCCCTCATTTGTAACTTGAAAATGTCCTCCTAGAGAAAATTAACTGTATTGGAGGTTGTTCTGGCTGCAGTGGGAGTATAGAAATCACGCAAAGTAGGGCCTCCACTGCAAGGCAACTTGACTTTGGTGGAGGCTGGGGCTGCCCTGCCTGCTCAGTGCCTTTAGGATGCTCCAGCAGCTGTCTTGGTGCTAGAGAGGGGCTGGGGGTAGCCTGCCCACTTGTTAAATGTATTCACCTGAGAGTTGGAAACAAATCATCTGTCAAGTTTGCAAATGGATGAGGTATCATGATTCAGTCAAGAAAATGAGGTGAATCTATCACAAGGACAGTGAAAGCCAAGCAGTGGAAGAGATGTCAACTGGTAAAGGGCAGCATGGTATTAAATTATCCCTCACCTTTTGCTCTTGCACTGATTTTATTCTTTGTTGCCAAGTTACCAGGTACATCTGCCTTGTTCTTACACACATACAAATTTCCCCTCAGCCTTGGTTCTGGTTGCCATTAGGTTGCTTTTGAGCGTGCTAGCGTTGGCCAGACCAGTCCTGGGGAATGAAGGCCTGTAAGCCTGGAAGAAAAGAACAGCAAACCCTGCAGCCACTGCAGACCCAGTGCGTGAGGCATACAACGAAGATATGGTACATCAAAGTAGCTCTTCAGGTCCCTTCTTCATGGGCCACAAAAGTCAAGTAGTTTCTTATGCTGGCAGAGAGGTTGGTTGCTTTTGGTGGTGGTGTTTTGGGGGTCCAACTCTCCCCCAGATCCCCTGGCACTTCTTTACCTGGGCTTGCCAGCCTGCTGTGCTGCAGGGCAGGGGTGACAGAGGTAAGGCAGAGTGTAAGGACAGAGCACTCAGAGCTGCTGAGCTGATGAGAGCCTGGGCTCACTTTCAGGCTGTAAGTGCAGTTTGCAGAGTGAGTGGGGAGAAATGAGATGTTCAAAACTCTGAGCGTGTTTTGATGCTGGAGCTATGGTAATAGCCTTGGATGTGAACTGTGCTGTGCTTACAGAGAAACCGTGCAGAGCCTCAGTGGGGAACCACTGGATTTTGGGAGGTGGAATATATTTGCATGATTCATAGGCAGAGGAACTGTTGGTCTGAATGCAACTGAGCTGGAATTCTTCTCTGGCTATTTGAGAGTCAGGCATCAAAGCATCTCATTTATGTCAAATATTTTCTGCAACTGTAGCACACCAGGTTTAGATCCATTATTGCCTGTACATCAAGCATGGAGGCCCTGTTGTTACCCTGATGGTAATTTTTAAATGTTCTTTTTGAATAAAAAACATCAGACAGAGGCTGCAGGATTCGCCTGATCCCATCTCAGAGATAGCTGAGCATCTGCTTAAATTCAGTGCTTCTTTTCATTGATTACTGATTTACCAGACTTACTGCCCTTCCATCAAGGAGAAGTTTGCTTTGAACATTTGCCTGGCACATCTACCATCAGACTGTCCACTACTTTGGGACTGTGAGTCTAGGTTTCTTTTGATGGTTGTTGATGCAAGCTCAATACATCCCTATGCTGCAAGGAACTGCTTAGCTCAACAGCTTGGGCTGTTGAGCTGGTACATGTCCTCCTGCGCTTCCTTGGGGTGGGCACACAGCTTTACCAGGACCATAAGTAAAAAAGTTGTTGGAGTCATTGGTTACTGCTCTGTGCTTTATTCTCCCTGGGGATCTGCAGCTAAGCTAGGCAAAGCAGAAGGGTGTTCTTGCACTTTGCTGTTTCAGACATTTTCAGATTTCTTTTACCTCTCTGTGCCTTTCCCCAGGTTTCTTGTTCTTGGAGTCTGATTTGTGTCCCTCTAAGGAAGTGGCCACATATTGTTCCTTAGGACTCTAACAAAAGAACTGAAATGCCCTTTCCCATTATCTGAATGCTTATTAGCAGAAAGAATGAAGGTGTCTGCCATGGTCTGCAAGCAGCAGGGCTGCGGACCCTGCAAGTCACTGATTTGCTTCCACAGGATCTGCAGAAGGTATCTGATAAAAGTGAGTTTATTGTCAGGAGGCTCAAGCTCTCTCTCTCTAGAGACATGAACCACAGTAGAAACACTTTTTGATGGCTGAAAATTAGAGGTGTGAAACCTCTACTCTGTAGCTTCTAAAGTGCTCCTGGATGAATGTGGGTAAGTGAATGTGGTTGCCCCAGGTCTCAGCACCTGCAGGGAGGTAAGTGCTGGGACCAGCCTAGGCAGCATGAGAAGAAGTTCATGTGCAGAGCTGGCAAGCAAGAGGGAGCTATTCACAGGGAGACCCTCGCTGGTTTGTAAGCTCTGAAAAGGATCCTGCTTTGGAATGCTTTTTGTTCCTACACTGTTCTTAGTATGATTAAAACCCAAGCTGGTGTCCCAGCACTGAGCTGCCATGTTACTGTATGCTGCCTTCCCACCAAAGTTACACTTTCTGCTTTAGGGAGCCTGAGCAAGTTACTGTCTTTCCCACGCATTAATTGAACTGTGAATTGTCACATTCTGACAAGCATTGCTGCGTTGCTGTATTGCTGGAGATAAAAGTCTGGGTGATGCTGTGGTACTGAGTGAGGCATTGGGGGCCAGATGTATGGAAGCAGGCCTGCCCTCTGAGCTGTAGGAGCCAGGAAAATGTGGCATGTTGCATGTCAGTGAAAATGTAAATATGTAAATATGCTTCTCTGCCACATGTGGAAAGTCATATAAATATCAGCCCTCATAAAAAAATGCCAGTTTGCACCAGCTGCCTGACTGTGTCTCGATGGCAGGTCTCATCTCATCTGGGTGCTGCTGAATCAGTGCCTGCCCTGAGAAAAGGGTGCCCTATGGAGGCAGCTGCCCTCCATAGAGAGGATTTGGATGTGGCTCTGGTTCTGGTCATCCTGGCTCCCCATGAGTCTGATACTCAAGTCACATGTGGGGTTGGGTGGCATTTCAGTGGGTCGTGGTTGCGCTTCTCTGGGTCATATACTCTGAGAGGGCTCATCTTAGAAGACCTGAGAAGACATCCTTGTGTGTAAGCAGTGATGTATAATCTGGGGGGATAGGGGCCACGGGGGTGGCAGGATAGAGAGAAGCTGTTGGTGAGTCTCTGGGGTGGGAGATTCAGATGGATCTTGCTCTGTAATCCTTAATCCCAGGACCTGAGCCAGCAGGGTAGCTCATGGGACTAGGAACCTCAAGGGAGAGCTGCAGGTTTTCAGTCTCCCATTCCTTGGGCAGAAAGCCCTGCCCCAAGCCCCAGGCAGATCTTCAGATAGTTCTGGTCACATGCCGCTCTGTTGCTTTACATCACCGTTAAGCTGCCGCAAGTGTTGTGGGAAGTCCTGTGCTCCTTTTAGGTTGCTCCCAAAACACCACTAACAGTATTGGTCTGAATCCATTTCCCCCTCTCTTGAGTGTGCCTGTAAGCCTCTAAATCAAAGCCTCTGAAGTCCTTCCTAATACCGGTGGCCCACCCCTCCATCTGGAGCGTCTGACAGCTGATATGAGGTTGATGTTTACAGCTTAAGAACTGAAATAGTTTGTTCTTTTCCATTATTGCCTTGGCAAAGGAAAACAAGCCTATTTATTTAGAAGCTCATAAAAGAGGAGCTTTATAGTAGTAGCATTCATAAACTTGTTTGCTTTTGACCTTCTCCACATTGCTGATGGTTTCGAGTTCTTGTCCCAGGCATTGTGCGTGTCTGGGCTGTCAGTGACATTTTTGAAAAACAGCCTCACCCAGAGTAATTTGCATTGCTCAGCACTTGAACAGTGAGCCTTCAGACATGCCATCTTCCTCCACTGCAGTGCTGGGTAAGGTGTGCAGTTATGATACACTGACAGCCTTTTAGAACAGCAGTGCAGACCTGGCTGCTGAAAAGAAAGCTCGCCACTAATTCCGTGGTGCTTTTTTTTCTAGATTATTTGATGCTAGATTCTGGATTAATTTGATGCTAGATTCTGGATTAATTGATGATGATTAAGGTCAGGCTGGATGGGGCTCTGGGCAACCTGATCTAGTGGAAGATGTCCCTGCTTACTGCAGGGGGGTTGGACTAGATGACCTCCATGGTCTCTTCCAACTCAAAATATCCTATGATTCTATGATGCTACTCAAGCAGTGGGCATTTCCCAAGCTCTTATGTTACTAGGCGTTGAGCTTGTGCCATTGTGGGGGGAGGGGGTGAATCATGCCCTTAAATTAATAAAAACATACTCTGTGAAGGCAAACAGTTAAATCCTCAGTGAGTGTGGGTCATGGGGGGCTTGAAAGAGAGCTTGTTCCTTTTCAGATATAGTAAGACAGCAGGCCTAAAGTACAAGCCAGAACAGGCACTTTTATTTAAGCCTAGAGGTAGGAAATTGGAATTACTTTGCCTGAACTGTGGGACTGCAAGTGTCAGGTCTAGATTCAGAATTTAATCCTGCCATCTGATATTTTGAGCAGATAAAGATGAAATATTTTTTTCCACCTATGATTCTGCTGACAGGGGAAGGACTCTCCAAACTGCAGATCCTCATCTGTGGCTGATGCTTTGCATTCCCTTCTTGAATTATACTCTCATGGATTTCTTCAAAATATGTCTGAGAACCCTGTCCACTTTTCAAGCTCTTCCCCATCTGGAAAAGTCTTATTTTACTTCAGTCTGTAGGGAGCCACCTTCATCTTGTTTTCTGCATCTGCAAAACCTTTGCATGGTTTGCCTGCCCAGACCAAGGACATCCCAAGTTGCTAGATGTTGAGTCCTACAAAGACACAGTGGCTCATGAGACTGCCTGGGATGTGTGCTGGCACACTGCCCAGCTGTTTGCTATACATGGATTCAGATAAAATCCACCAACTCATTCATGTGTGATAAGAAAGTACATGTACTGCTTTGATACAAAACCTGCTACACTCTCAGAATAAGCTTTTATAGGGTAACACCATCCAATTTCAGATAATTCCTAGATTCAAATTGTGAGCATGGCAAAATGTTGAAATAATATGTCTCATCTGTCTCCTAAGCGCTGGTAAACAAGACACAGCTGGCAGGAGATGCACAAGTAGTTCAGTTCTAATTTCCCCCCTATTCCCACTGTACTTGTTAGCATAAAATATTCCCTTCCTTAGTTTTTTCTGAAGGCAGAAAAGGGAAAAGAAGCATAAGGCAGAAAGTCTCCATGGTGGATTCAAGGTGGGAGTCCAGCGTGCTAGACACTGCTCGCTTCAGTACCAGGGAAGAGAGGGGCGTCATATTTTATTAGCCTTTGCAGGCTGTATCAATGACAGGAGCTAATTGCAATTATTGGGAGATAATGTTAACACATTCTCTCGAGTAACTGCCACTGTTCCCTCTGGAGTCATGACGGAATGTGCATTATCATGCAGTTGGTGATGTGGCAGTTCAGTGGGAATCCTGCCTGAGCAGAGCCTCGGGTCTGTCTCCCTACATCCTCACCTTTCCCCTTTGGCCAGTCTTTACCTGGCACTTCCCTCGATGCAGTGGGAGCAGGATGTGTGTGCAGGCATAGCATCTGAAGCAGCTGGTCTGGAGTGGGCTGCCAGCACCAAGCTGTCCTGTGCTGTGCATTTGCCTGCGCTTCCCTGGCTTTACCCCAGAGAACACCCTTAATCATACTGTCCATGTTCCCATCACTTCCCTATTAATTACTGGCTTGAGTCTTTAATGTTGTTATTATTAAGCTGGAAATGTTGGAAAGCTCTGCAATAAGGGGTAATAAGTATTTCTGACAGCATTCCCTGCTTTGTGCATCAATCTCTGTTAGACTCTGAATTAACACTTGGTTATCTCCTTACTCGCAGCACTGAGAAGGGGTATTAAGATCTGTTGGGTTAACAATGCTGGCTCTGAGCCTTATCCAGTCTGGATCAGCTGGAGCCTTGCCAAGAGTCTTGGTAATTGTACCCACAGCAGGGAACTGGTCCTCACTCCATGAGTCCCTGCAGGAGGGGGACTGTCCCTCAAAAGCAGCAGACAGCTTTTACACCCTGGTTACTCAAAAGAGGACGAAAGCCCTCACTGCAGATTGTATTTGTGTGCTCAGGCTGCGTTTCTGTGGGACCTTTTCTCCCTGTTTTCTCCAGACATCTTTCTGACACTGGGGCATGTTCTTACCCGATTAATCCCTTTTGTGTTCTTTGCCTTTTTTCCCCAGGCCCATGTGTTTGATCTGAGCATTAATAAGGATGAAGCTCTCTGCACCCAGCTAGTGGTGGCCAAGAAGAAAAATAAAATAACCCACATCCAGTTTAACCCTGTCTACCCTGTTGTCATCATTGGAGATGAACGAGGCCATGTTACCTCCTTGAAGCTTTCCCCCAATCTGCGCAAGATGCCCAAGGTAAGGATGACCTGCATTCCCCTAATGGAGGTACCAAACCACAGGAGATCTCTTTCTTAAAGCCTTACACTGTCCCTTCTCCTTCTGTGGAATAATGTTGGCAAAGCTGCTCTCTCTAGCAAGGTGCGTTAAGATTATCTCAAGCCTTTTGGGTAGGATGTCTGGGATGCTGGATCCCTGCCTTTGTTCCTGTATGAATAAGAAGGGTCAGTTTGCTCCTGGGCAGGAGCGGGAACTGCTGGGAAGGGGGTTTGCTCTCTGTAGGCACTTTCTCACCATGGACCAGACAAGCCCAGAAGCTCTGCAGAGGCTTGTTTGTTTCCCAGAGCTCACATATTTTCTGAGCTTTGGGTTTTATTTGCAAAACTCCTTGAAACCAAGGAGGTCCCAACTCCTTCCTGCATCCTCCCACAGAGACCATGCTGCCTGTCTTCTTGTGCTCCTGGATCATCAGAGCCTGTCCCCTGACCGCCATGTCATCTCTCCTGTAAATGAGAAAGCTCTATCTTTAATTTGTGAGGAGACTTGGGATCCTTGTCTCAAGTAACAGCAAGTGTATGCATATGCCTCTGTGAGCTGGTGAAGCCCTTTTCCCACCCAGCCATGAGAGCCAGTCATGAAGGGACGACCTCTCCCACACAGATCCTTTCTGGGCTTCATCCAGCTATGAGCTGAATGGCTGTAAATGCAGTGTCCTTCCTGAGTCCATGTAATTCTGATATCCATTTGTCTCTTGTTTAGTGGAGCTTTTTCAGTTTCAGGCTTTTTAGAACTGATCCAAGACAGCAAATTCTCAAGTTTATCATGTTTTCTGTATATACCCCCAAAGGTTTATACTCTACTAACCCACTCTATTAGGCAGGGTCTTTGGCCAGGAACTAATCACCCTGGTGTCACTCCAGTGTCTTCTGTGTGATTTTTAAAAAGTTCCTTTAGCTGGACACCACTGGAAATGTGAATCTTCCCTGTGCTGAGAGGGCATAGAAAACACAGTAGCGTGGCAGTCTCTTTGGGGCTGGGGGCAGGAGTTCTGGAGGAGAATGTCTCATATGCTTCACACTTTTTTTATTTCCATTTAAACCACAGCCCGGAACCATCCAAGCTCTCAGGGCTGCCATCAGCTTGGCTCAGGACAAGTTTCCTAGTTGCTTTATGAGTCCTTCCTGGGCATGAGCAAGTGCTGTGTCTGCCACGGACCCTGGTTGCACAAGGATTGAGCAGTAGAAATGGGTCACACACACATAAATGTGGCTGCTCTCCTCCACACCCCAGCTGTGGGGTGAGTAGCACCCAGCAGTATGGCGCTGTGGGTCAGAATTAATTCAGATATCTCCTTCCACTCCTGGTGGCCAGCAGCAGCTCTCTGTGCAGGTATGAATGTCATCATCTCCCTTTGCCAACTCACTTCAGAGGCAAATTGCATATTGTTGACAAAGCAGGTTAAACTGTGAGTTCAGGAGTGACTCAATTACTTATTGCCGACCTTAAATCAATAGGCACCATATCCCAAGCAACATATAAATGGGATGGAAATGGACTCTGCTGCTCTGGTGTTATTAAGCTATCTGTCTTCTGCTTGCTTGGTTAGGTTTGAAGGGCCACTAAATACTGAACAAAAGGTTTCCTGCACATGCAGAGAAGGAGGAGGGATGTTCAGGCATGGCTGGTGATGTGTGCTGGTCTCCTGGCTACAGCCAGCTCTTCTGTGAAAGAGATGAGAATTTAAAGCAGATGACATGTAGTGTGGTGGCAAAGTGGTGGATCTGTCCCAGCCAGCTCAGCTACCTTTCTGTGCCACAAATGGACAAGTGAGCTGGGTCACTAAGCCTGTCTTTCATGGCTGATGTGGCATCAGCTGCGGCAAATGCCACTGTCCAGGACCCTGTGGTAAGGAAGTTTAGCTGCTGCAAGGCGGTGTTTTAACAGAGGGGAGTCAAGCCCTGGCAGAACAGGCAGTGACATCCACTGTGTCCTCCTATCCACCAATACCACAGTGCCAGTACCACTCTTCGCGTCCTGAACTAGCAGCAAGCCTCCAGCCATGTTTGTAAGACTGTCACCTCACTGCGGGAGTGAGATGTACTTCTAGAGTATTGATCCTGGCTCCTCTAAAGATCAAGTCAGCACGCTTTTTAAACCTTTACCATATGCGGCCAGCTTTCCTCTGTAAAATTACTTCACTTTTCCCTCATTTCTGCAAGTCCCCCAGAGCCAAGTTAACAGTCACATAATTCCCATAGGTTTTATAGAATCATAGAATCACAGAATGGTTTGGGTTGGAAGGGACCTTAAAGATCATCTAGTTCCAACCCCCCTCCCCACAAGGGCAGGGATACCTTACACCACACCAGGTTGCTCAAAGCCTCATTCAGCCTGGCCTTGAACACCTCCAGGGATGGGGCATCCACAACTTCCCTGGGCAACCTCTTCCAGTGTCTCACCACCCTCACAGTAAAAAACTTCCTCCTAATACCCAATCTAAATCTACTCTCTTTCAGCTTAAAGCCATTACCCCTCGTCCTATTGATACAGTCCCTGACAAAGAGTGCCTCCCCACCTCTCCTGTAGGCCCCTTGAAGTACCAGAAGGCTGCTCTTAGGTCTCCCCAGAGCCTTCTCCTCTCCAGGCTGAACAACCCCAACTCTTCCCCCTGTCCTCGTATGGGAGGTGCTCCAGCCCTCTGATCATTTTTATGGCCCTCCTCTGGACTTGCTCCAACAGGTCCATGGCTTTCCTGTGCTGAGGATTCCAGAGCTGAATGCAGTACTCCAGGTGGGGTCCCACGAGAGCAGAGCAGAGGGGGAGAATCGCCTCCCTCCACCTGCTGGTCACGCTTCTTTTCATGCAGTCCCGGATATGGTTGGCTTTCTAGGCTGCAAGTGCACATTGCTAGCTCATGTTGAGCTTCTCATCTACCAGCACCCCAAGTCCCTCTCTTCAGGTCTGGTGAAGTGGAGAAGGCCCAATGCTATAACTGGAGAGGGTTCAAAACTGTGCAGAGGAGTCCTGGCATCCCAGCTGTCTTCTCAGGGATAGAAAAAACTCTGTGCCTGGTTCAGTACCTGGGTACCCCAGTCTGTTCTCTCTGGTGCTTGATCCTCACAGAGGCCAGTGGGAAAACCCAGCATGAGAAGGCATGGCCAGTGCTTCTGGAGCTTGTGGCCTTCACACCAACCCCAACATCTAAGAGCTCAGCTACCTTGTCTTCCTGGTTGTTTCCATCAACTCCTCCAGAGATGGGAAGGTGCCTTTTGCTGAGGTTTGGCAGAACACAGTGTGTCAATGGGAAGGGGCAGCAAGAGTCTCATCCAGGTCCCGTGGCCCCTCTGTTTTACGCTGGTGTCACAGAGGTTTGCTTGTGAAGCTTCTCGATCAGCTTCCCACACAGCTGGCACAGCTGCTTTTGACAGGTATGACTAGCAGACTAATCACCCTTTTTTGAGAGATCTCTTAATAGCCACATGTCATTCCAAACCCTCTTTCTTCCCCTAAAAATAGATGCAGTGCTGTCTGTTCCATGTTCTGCAGATTCCTTGGCTGTTGTTGGGCTTCCAAGATAGGGCTTACCAAAACTGAGCTAGCTTCATCCCGATGTCCTTGAGTGAGGAGGGGAGGTTCAAGAGCTCTTTAAATAATTCGCAGGGTTGATCTGCAGCTTAATTAATTCATGTTTGTAAAACACTTTGGGATCTTTAAGAAGTATTATTTAATACTGCAAGTTTTGCTGTCAGCTGCATTAATGCAGCCTTATTTATGAACACTTGGCAGAACAAATATGCCAAGGGGGAAGCTTCTTGAAAGCACTCAGGTGGTGTTTTCAGAAGTGACCAAGACACACAGTAAAAGCTTCAAAAATGCCTAAAACTTCCTGTGCCTAAAACTTTCAGCCTCCTAAATCATTTAGTGGCACATGAGAAAAGGTGAATTTGTTTTTTGAGAAGAAGGTGGGGACAGCGGCTCTGCCACCTGTCAGGCATTTGTGTTGAGGGTACGTCTGTGTGCACAGAGGGTACAGAGGTCTCAATGCTCGTGTGAAGCACATCGGGTGTCCTTGTGTCTTTGCCCTGGTAATTTGTGTCCCGGAGCTCTCCCTAGCCCCACAGGCTGAAGTCTCTGAGGCAGGACAGGGACATTCTGTTGCCCTAAGGTAGTGAGCTATATTTATTTCCGTGAGGTGTGATACTGGTAGAGGTTTTCTGTGCCTATTGCTGTTATCTCTGGATCATGTGAGTCCTCTGGGAGTCCTGGGAATCCTCTGGGAACACAGTATCCAACTGCTAAGCACCAGCTCCAAGAGCCTGGGAAGCATGAAAGTTGAAGGGGGACAAAGACAGCTGAACCCAACCTTTGTGGGAAGAGCAATCATGAGGCAGAGAGCAGAGCTTGCTGAAGATGGGTTTGCAATCAAACTATCACCAGCATGGTCCTGCATTGACCATGACAAACACCCATCTCCCTGAGCACTCAGCCGGGCTTGCGCAGAAGGCTCATGCCAACAGATACTGTCCTGTGCAAGGAGACACAGTGAAGCTAGTTTGGGTCCTTCCCCTCAGAGCTCCAAGGTGGGGCAGAAATGCTTGCAGTATTTTAAGATACAGCAGTAGGAAAAAGTGGCTCTCTGCTGTCATCCAAGCCACTTTTGGACTCCAAGTGCTCCTTAAATATTGCAGTAGTTGTCAGGCAGGAATTGTTTAACTAATAAAGTATCATTCCTAATTTGTAACAACCTTGGTGGTTGAGTTCACCCGAGGGATGCGTTTCTGTAAGAAGAATCAGTTTGGGGCAGAGCTGTTTAATTAGTAAGCTTTCTGGGTTTCATTCGAGGGTTGCAAGAAATTAAAGCATTTTGTCATCACGGTCGGAAGAATATGATCATGGCCTTAGGTTTGTTTTTAAAAAACTGCTAAAATAGCCTGGCACAACCCCTGCCAATGCCAAAAGTAAGCAGGAGATAGTAAAAAGAAGTGTGAAGAGTTTTTAGAAATGTTGGGAGACCACAGTGAAGTGGGAGAAGAAAAGAAAGTATGTCAAAGAAAGATTACAATACATCATTTTCTGAGGCCAAGGCAAATTTCTTGGCCAGTACTCAGGCTGACAGCCAGGGAGGCAGCCAGCTTCTTGGCCTGATGCTTGTCTTGGATATTTATCTTGGAATATCTAGGATTATTATCTCAGTGCTACTGGTTTATTCACATGCAAGTCACCTCTTTTGTGGTCCCTTGTGGAAAATCGAGTTACTTCCCAGGCAGTAAATCCTGGCTGACAGTGCCTAGCTGGGCATGAGTGGAGTGGGAAGGGGAACACAGCTGCTCGCCAGTCCCAGGATGCAGTGGCAGGGCTGTGCACGGGTCAGGAGCTGCAGGCATACACCTGTAGGCCAACACTGACTGCCTGTGAGCAGCTTGTAGTGTGGGGACAAACAAGGGGCATGGAGGTGGCTCTAAGCCTTCCTATCTATGTGCGTGTGCTGGGTAGCTGCTCTCCTCTCTCTGTGCCTTATCACACCAGCCAGTGTCACCTCTGGACTCCTCGTGCCCTCCTGACTCTTTGCAGCCTTGGTGATTTTGCCCTTGGCCAGATAATGCCCAAGGCTGCTCAGCCAAGGAAAGGGCATTGAGTTTTACTGCCTGAAGCACTTTGGCTCTTTGACCATAGCTGATGGCAGGATCTGGGAGGGATCAGTCAGGATTTGGGAGAAAGTGATGCACAGTGGGAAGACACTGGGGTTTTCAGGAGGTGAAGGAGGGAAGGGGATTTTGGGGAGATCGAGGGAAGTGTGCAAAGTTTTAGGGAGACAGTAGAAGAGTGGCTGAAATATCTTCTTCAGCATATCCCGTCACCAGCACTGACTCCTTTGCTATCTCCTGGGGCTTGAGGTTTCTTCCTCCTCATACTCCCCAGCAGCACTCACTGCCCACAATGCTTTCTTGATAAGGGACCGTGGTTTTCTCTCTATACCCAGCCTTGGTGGGATTCAGCTCAGGTCCAGAGCTGGTACTAAGCTAGGAGAGTGTGAACAGACAGTGGGATGCTTGATCCTGAACTTCACTGCTTTGTACCCTTGTGTTGCTCTGACCTAGGGTGACATGGAGAAACTTGAAGGAGTTAAGGACTAGGAGGTTGTTTCTGCTCTTAGTGTTTTCCCGTAGCTGTGGGAGGTGTTTCAACAGCTGTGAGGGATGAACCAACCAGTAGAGAAAGATGAATGTGAAGTCCCTCTTTCTGTCCCAGGAGGTACAGTCCATCTGTATTTACAGAAGGAAGCTATAGATTAGACACATTCTCTGAGGTCACATCAGTCCTGGACTGGTGAGTGGTTTAGCACTGAGGGAAGTACATTTTGTCCCCAAACTTTCTATTTCAACAGCTCTCACATGATGTCATTCTGTCTGAGAGAAAAGCACCACCTTCCCTCTCCAAATGGCTCTTTCTCTTCTAGCAGTGTAATTCCTAGTCCCTCTGTTTTCATGCAAATGCTCCTCTCTCATTGAGATTCCTGCAGTTGCTTCTGTGCTATTTGAGCAGCAGTGGATTTCCTTGTGTCTCTTCAGGGCTGGCTAATTGTGCAGTGACCCAAAAGCACAGAGCACAAGCAGTGCAGGAGGAATTTGGCGTCAAGTGCTGCTGTGCCTTGCCTACATCAGGATTGCCTCCTCCAGATGCAGCCTGACCCCCTGATAAGAAGGCACACACAAATAAGTTCGGGTCTCATAAAAACTGACCTGCAGCTTGATGGCTCTGCTTCCTCTGAGATTTGAAAATGCTTTTTTATTTCCTCTCAGTTCCTCCCCTGTTATTTAGGCTAGTTGCAGATAGCTGCTCCTTGTACTGTTAGAGGAAGAGCTGAGCACTGTGGATCAAGGGATGATGAAAACCTATTTCTTCCCATTCATAGCTTTCTGTGTTGCTTGTGTAGGCCATGTAAGGACATATTTGCCTCCTTAGTATGGGAAATAAACCCAGGTCTGGAAGGCCTTCAAGAAGAGTAGGTTAGAGACACATAAAATCATAGAATCATAGAATGGTTTGAGTTGGAAGGGACCTTAAAGATCATCTAGTTCCAACCCCCCTCCTCACATGGGCAGGGACACCTTACACCACACCAGGTTGCTCAAAGCCTCATCCAGCCTGGCCTTGAACACCTCCAGGGATGGGGCATCCACAACTTCCCTGGGCAACCTCTTCCAGTGTCTCACCACCCTCACAGTAAAAAACTTCCTCCTAATACCCAATCTAAATCTACTCTCTTTCAGCTTAAAACCATTATCCCTCGTCCTATTGATACAGTCCCTGACAAAGAGTGCCTCCCCACCTCTCCTGTAGGCCCCTTGAAGTACCAGAAGGCTGCTATAAGGTCTCCCTCGAGCCTTCAACCCCAACTCTCCCCATTGTCCTCGTACGAGAGGTGCTCCAGCCCT